>NC_090646.1:11035892-11135892 GCF_040937935.1 Hyperolius riggenbachi | reverse complement strand
ACCAGTAAATGCACATAATAAGTGACCGCTTTTCACCAGTAAATGCACATAATAAGAGACAGAGCAGAAAACTATTACAAAACTGGAAAACTATGCAAATAATGCAATGCATTTATGGCGTTTTTGCACAGTGAAGTGGTCGATTTCTTGCGGGAAGTTTTAAAATTTATTTATTTTTTCCCACCAAATTTTTTTATTGAGAACAATAAAGTGGACATACATAGGCATAAAGTTAAAATATAAATCTGCGCATACATGTATGTACACATTTTGAGCAAATATAACAAATATAACAGTATAACAGTATAAATTGCGTTGTACAATAGTATGAATTCAAGTGTAAAGTATAGTAAGCAGCGGGCTCAGGCGAGATTGAATGAGATTGAAAGTCACGCCTGGATTATACGGAGGGGAGATAGAGCGGAGCCAATGCACACAAAGAGCGGAAATACAACCAGAGAATTATGGGTCACTCACTCACCATATCTCCAGACTCCTGACCTTACCTTGCTTCCTTCGCAGATGCAGAATTGCATTGCAAATGACGTGAGTGACGCACGTCATGCGTGCGTTGGCAACGCAGCGTTGGCGTTGCCGTAGCAACGTCGGGAAGCGCGGGCTCGGGGGCGGTACTTAAGCTGGCGTAACTTACGCCGCGTAAGCTGGCTGGCTGTGCCTTTGACTGACAGCCAGGCAGCGAATCAGCGGTCGCGCAGCGCTGGCGGACGGGTGGCGGCAAGTGGCAAAAGGCATAAAACCGGACATCTTAATTGTCCGGTTTAACATGCCTTTTTGGACAGGACACAGCGGCCAAAAACCGGACTGTCTGGTCTAAAACCGGACACCTGGCAACCCTAGTCAGATGTGCAAAAGAAATTATCGAGGCCCCAGCCGGCGGATGCGGTGTGTGGGATGCGGGTCTGGGATAGTATTGCCCCCCCTCCCTCCTAATGTGCCCCCCAGTGTCCCCCTGTATGCAGAGATAAGAGCGCAGCGGAGCGGGCAGTCTTACCATTCCATCTCGCGTACGGGCATCTCTTGCTTCCATCTACTTCCTGTGACGTCACAGGAAGCAGGAAAGCGGAGAAGACCAGATGCCCGTACGCGAGAAGGAATGGTAAGACTGCCCGCTCCGCTGCGCTCTTATCTCTGCATACAGGGGGACACTGGGGGGCACATTCGGAGGGAGGGGGGGCAATACTATCCCAGACCCGCATCCCACACACCGCATCCGCCGGCTGGAGCCTCAATCATTTATTTTACCTCCTCACCCATGGGCACCCTCTCCCCACCCACAAATATTTTTTTAATAAAGGATATATATATATATATATATATATATATATATATATATATATAGATATAGATATATATATATATATATATATATATATATATAAATGATTGACTAGGGGTGTGTCAGGGTGTGTGGTTGGGGGTGTGTTGGGGGCGTGGTTTAAGTGTCCCGCTGTCTCATCTCAAAAAGTTGGGAGGTATGCACATGCTTGTGGTGAATTTACTGATGCAGGAGCATTATTGGTAGAAGATGAAGGCACTAAGGATGTTACACCACCTCACAAGTCTCAGTTAGGTGACATCACTATCAGGGAGAACTGGGACCTTTTGGCCTGGGGGAAAAACACAAACTAGAGGCCCGTTTTCACAGCAGCCCCAGCCCAAATGACATCACACACGTGCCCCACGTGCTATATGCCGGTACACTCGAGGGACAGCGTGACAGGTAAAATATAAATGCACTGGCAACGGCGGGGGGGGGGGGACATAATACATTTTGAGTTACAATGGTCGGGGTTGCTATCTCTTACACAAGTCCTGCAAGCAGCCCTTCTGGAGTCTAGGGACTGTCTGCAAGCAGCCCTTCTGGAGTCTAGGGATTGTCTGCAAGCAGCCCTTCTGGAGTCTAGGGATTGTCTGCAAGCAGCCCTTCTGGAGTCTAGAGACTGTCGAACACGTTTCAACCTAGACAATATCTTATGTAGCTGTGCACATGCAGTTAACAATGGTGAGAGACCAGACAGATTTTCTCCCATGGACCTTGCAGGCAAGCCTCTGCTCTGTAGCATGCTGTGTATTTACTAGCTTGCCCGCCCTGCAATTGCTCTTTAATTGGGCGTTTATTTCCCTCATTCAGCCTAGTGTTTCACATTGCCTTATACAAAAACCTGAATTCACCAGGCACAATGCCAGCCCTAAATCATTAAATGAGAGGCAGCCTGGGGGGAAATCTCCCCCCTTCCCCCCTGGCCAGTCCTCCCCTGATCACTATGGACGTAAGGTGTGAGGTTTTGGAGATGTCTGATAGTGGTGCTCAAATACCCCTTTTTAAAATTCGAGTTTGGTCGAATTCGAATAGTAAATTATTCGAGGTCAGTCGAATATTCGAGTCGAATAATTTTTACTATTCGATTCGACCTCGGACTTCGAGCTCACTATTCGAGTCGGTATTCGAGCTCATTATTCGAGCTGACTATTCGAATTGGCCTTAAATAGCTTCCAACACTTGTTTTGAGGGTGAATGATGCAAGAAACATCTTTTTTTCCAAGTAACAACAGCAAGTGATTATGTGGGGATGTTCCTTTAAAAAAAAAAAGGTGAAAAGAGAAGTTGTGTCCAGAATTTTGTTCAGTACTGTATATACTTCTTCTTCTTCTTCTTCTTCTTCTTCTTCTTCTTCTTCTTCTTCATCTTCTATCTTCTTCTTCTTCTTCTATATCTTCTTCTTCTATATCTTCTTCTATATCTTCTTCTTCTTCTATATTGTCTTCTTCTTCTTCTTCTTCATCTTCTTCTTCATCTTCTTCATCTTCTTCATCTTCTTCTTCTTCTTCTTCTTCATCTTCTTCTTCTTCTTCTTCTTCTTCTTCTTCTTCTTCTTCTTCTTCTTCTTCTTCTTCTTCTTCTTCTTCTTCTTCTTCTTCTTCTTCTTCTTCTTCTTCTTCTTCTTCTTCTTCTTCTTCTTCTCCTTCTTCTTCTTCTTCTTCTTCTTCTTCATCTTCTTCTTCTTCATCTTCTTCTTCATTTTCTTCTTCTTCATCTTCTTCTTCTTCTCCTTCATCTTCTTCTTCTTCTCCTTCTTCTTCTTCTTCTTCTTCATCTTCTTCATCTTCTTCTATATCGTCTTCTTCTTCACTTATTTCTCTTTTCAATTTTTTTTTACAGAAATGCAGCTATTTTTGAGCGTAACAAATAGCTGGTGGCGCACGCATGTTGGAAGCGCCATTGTATGTGCTCCCTGGCAGTGGAAACACACAGACAGCAGGAGGTAAATTCAGCAGCAGGGGGAGGAGGATGAGTGTGTGGCAGCAGGCAGTCAATGAGGCAGGCAGCGTGACATAATAGCCCTGGTACCTAGCGGTGATACCTGGGCTGTAAATAAACACAACAGGAGGTCCCAGACAGCGGTCGTGCAGCCCACATCGTGTCCAATACACAACTGGGACAACACAGTTTTCAACCCGGGCACCTCAGAAAAATTAAACCTTTTTTTTTTTTTTTTTTATGGTTTTTTGGTTTTGTTTGTACAACCAATTACACAGATATATAGCTATTGTTTGACGTAATAGCTGATGTGGCAGAGTGGCAGCAGAATGTAATTCTGCAATTTCTGTGTACCCTGGCAGTGGGAAACACAGACCGACAGCAGCAGCAGCAGGAGGAATGGAGGAGTAATGTGAGCAGCTATTGTTTGACGTAATAGCTGGTGGCAGTGTGGCAGCAGAAGGTAATTCTGTGTACCCTGGCAGTGGGAAACACAGACAGACAGCAGCAGCAGGAGGAATGGAGGAGTAGTGTGAGTGTGGCAGCAGGCAGGCAGCGTGACATAATAGCCCTGGTACCTAGCGGTGATACCAGGGCTGTAAATAAACACAACAGGAGGTCCCAGACAGTGGTCGTGCAGCCCACATCGTGTCCAATACACAACTGGGACAACACAGTTTTCAACCCGGGCACCTCAGAAAAATTAAACCTTTTTTTTTTTTTTTAATGGTTTTTTGGTTTTGTTTGTACAACCAATTACACAGATTTATAGCTATTGTTTGACGTAATAGCTGGTGGCAGAGTGGCAGCAGAATGTAATTCTGTTTACCCTGGCAGTGGGAAACACAGACAGACAGCAGAAGGGCAGTACACAGCAGCCCACTGTAGGTGTAAAATGTGTGGCTGCAGGCGACGTAATAGTCAAACTGAACCAGGCTGGCTTAGTGAGCAGGAGCCAGGAGGTGGTAAAGGGTGGTAAGGCACATTAACAATGGTTCTTAGCCAGTTCATGTCCCCCTCTCGCCGACAACAGGGGCCAGGAACTCGCCTTCCACCCACGCCTGGTTCATCTTGAGAAACGTCAGTCTGTCCACAGACTTGTGAGACAGACGTGAGCGTTTCTCGGTGACCACGCCACCAGCTGCACTGAAGCAGCGCTCGAACAGCACGCTGGAAGGGGGGCAGGACAGCACTTCCAGGGCGTACTGCGCCAGCTCACTCCAGATCTCCAGGCGCTTGACCCAATACTCCATGGGATCAACAGGGGCATCGCTGTCAAGCCCGCTGTAGGACCCCATGTAGTCAGCCACCATGCGGGTCAGGCGCTGGCTGTGACCGGAGGAGGATGCTGCTGCATCATGCACCTCCTCTCTAGTCACTGCTGCCGGAGCCTCTACAGTCCTGTAGAGCTCGTTGCTGAGAGACAGCAGGTCTGTGGGGCGCTTGCTGCTGGATCCAGGCACCTGCTGCTGCCTCTGTGCTGGCTGCTGGACAGTGGGGGTGGAAGGCTGGGGGAAGGCTTCCTCCAAGCGCTCAACAAGGGCCTGCTGCAAGCTCCTTATTTGTTGCGCTGGGTCTCCTCCTGCAGGCGGCAGGAACTGGCTCAACTTCCCCTTGAGGCGTGGGTCCAACATCATGCTGATCCAGATGTCCTCCCTCTGCTTCATCTGGATCACCCTGGGGTCCTTGCGCAGGCACGCCAGCATGTGCGCTGCCATTGGGAAGAGGCGGGCCACGTGTGCTGGCACATCGACGGCAGTGCTGTCCTCCTCATCCTCCTCCTCTGCCGCCTCATCCTCTCTCCACCCCCGCACCAACTCAGCTGCGCTGTGCTGATCCCCCTCATCAGCAGCAAGGTCAGGGACCTCCACCATGTCCTCCTCCTCCTCCCCCTCAGAGGTGGACTGTGCAGCTGCTTGCCGCTCCTGCTGGTCCAAGGCTGCCGCTCCCTGTTCCAGCAAAGCATCGAGGGCCCTGTTCAGCAGACAAACCAGGGGCACCCACTCGCAGACCATAGCATGGTCCCTGCTCACCATGTTAGTGGCCTGCAGAAAGGGAGCCAGCACTAAGCACACCTGCTGCATGTGCCTCCAGTCATCATCGGGGACGATGGACGGGATGTTGCTGGTCTTGTCCCTTCTCCGAGCGGCGGAAACAGTGGCCAGGGCAAGGTACTGGTTGACAGCGTGCTTCTGTTCAACCAGACGCTCCAACATCGCCAGGGTGGAGTTCCAGCGAGTCGGAACGTCAAGGATCAGCCGATGGCGTGGCAGCTCCAGCTCCTTTTGCACGTCTTCCAGGCTCGCACAGGCTGCAGCCGAGCGCCGGAAGTGACGCACAACGTTCTTTGCCGTTTCCAGCAGTTCGCCCATCCCCTGGTAGGTGCGCAAGAACTTTTGCACCACCAGGTTCAGCACGTGGGCAAGACAGGGGATGTGGGTCAGGTTTCCCCTGTCTATTGCGGCAACCAGATTGGCCCCATTGTCGGCCACCACCTCTCCGACTCTGAGGCCTCTGGGGGTCAGCCAAATCCTCTCCTGCTCCTGGAGTTTGGCCAACACATGGGTTGCCGTCAGCTTGGTCTTCCCAAGGCTGACCAAGTGCAGCAGCGCTTGGCAGTGGCGGGCCTTCGCGCTGCTGCTGAGGCGGGGGGTTTGGCCAGGTGTGCCGGAGGATGGCAGAGGATCGGAGGAACCTGCTGCAGTTCCCCTGACCCTGCGGCAGGGCACCACCCACTGTGTTGCTGCTGCTGTGCCCGCTGCTGCTCTCCCATCCTCACCCCCTTCCACCAAGCTGACCCAGTGGACAGTGAAGGACAGGTAGCGGCCTGTCCCGAAGCGGCTGCTCCAGGAGTCCATGGTGACGTGGACCCTTTCACCAACCGCGTGCTCCAGCCCTCGCTCCACATTGGCCATCACAAAGCGGTGCAGTGCAGGAATGGCCTTGCGGGCGAAGAAGTGTCTGCTGGGGAGCTGCCAGTCTGGGGCTGCGCAAGCAAGCAGCGCACGCATGTCGCTCCCCTCCTGCACAAGCGTGTACGGCAGGAGTTGGGAGCACATGGCTCGTGCCAGCAAGCCGTTCAGCTGCCGCACGCGACGGCTGCTGGGAGGCAGAGCCCTAACCACCCCCTGGAAGGACTCGCTCAAAAGGCTCTGGCGTGGCCTTTTGCTGGCACGGGAATCAGCAGACACAGCAGAGGAGGCCACTGAGGACTGGCTGCCAGAACAGGCCTCAGTGTCGGCGGCAGGAGTTGCAGAGGGGGGAGGAGCAGTGCGTTTCCGCACTCCTGCTGGTGCTGCTGGAGGAGCAGGAGGGCGGGTGGCTGCTGTTGCTGCTGCTGCTGCTGCTGAAGGCTGTGCAGTGATGGGTGTGGTGCCACTGCCAGCACCAGATGCCTTCAGCCTCTGGAACTCCTCATGCTGGTGGAAATGTTTCGCAGCAAGGTGGTTGATGAGTGAGCTGGTGCTGAACTTTAAGGGGTCTGCACCTCTGCTCAACTTCCGCTGACAGTGGTTGCAAGTGGCGTACTTGCTGTACACTGTGGGCATGGTGAAAAAACGCCAGATTGGTGACAAAAACGACCCCCTACGGCATGGAACCGCTGCTGCCTGTCTCCCTGTGGTGGTTGGGGGGGGGGGGGCTTGGGTGCGGCTGGTGGTGGTACTGGCAGATGCTGCTGCTGCTGCTGCTGAGCCTGAGACACCAGCAGGCTGGGGGACCTGCCTACTGCTGCCAATGCTTGCAATGATGCGCCTCCTTGCAAGGCCCACAAGCGCATCCTCCTCCTCCTCCTCAGAGCTGCTGATGACGACATCCCCTGGAGCTGGTGGCACCCAGTCTCTGTCTGTCACCGTGTCATCATCATCCTCCCCCTCCTGAAACATGTCCTGCTGGGATGATGACCCCCCAAACTCCTCTCCTGATGCATGGATGGGCTGCTTGACTGTCGCCACAGTCTTGCTGTCCAATCCCTCATCCTGCAAAGTGCCCATCAGCATCTCCTCCTCAAGATCGCCAACAACAGCAGACAATTTACTCATGATGCCTGGGGTCAAAAGACTGCTGAATGACAGGTCGGCGAGTGACGGTGAACTGGCCTCCTCCCCAGGCCCTGCTGGGCGGCTGCTGCGAACAGGGGTGGTGGTGGTGGTGGTGAGGGTGGAGGCCTCGGATGCAGAGCTGATGGCGGGCTGCTCATCCTCCGTCATTAGTTGCACCACAGTGTCTGCATCCTTTTCCTTAATGGGACGTTTCCGACCCGGCTGGAGGAAAATCGGAGCAGGTGCTACACGCTGCTGCTGCTGCTGTGTCTCTGCAGCGTGAGTTGCAGATGCTCCTGCTGGGCGGCGCCCAAGGCGTCCACGGCCAGTGGCTATGGGAGGAATGTTAGCCACTGACGCTGCTGCTGCGGAACTGTGCATTGTGGCGCGCCCGCGCCCGCGGCTTGCCACAATGCTGCTCCCTCTCCTCCTGATTCCCTTGCTGCCCTTCCCCTTGCCCAAACCGCGCTGGCTGCCACTTCCAGACATCTTCGATGTTTTGGGCGTAAACACAAAAGTTTTTGAAAAGGGCGGGTGAAAAGTGGGGTACTTTAATGGAGTGGGTTGGTGGGTGAGGTGACTGAGTGAGTGTCCCGACTCCCTAGTACAGTAAGTAAGTAGTAACAGTCAGGAAGTACAACTAGCAGTTACAATAATCAGTAGTAATCACAAGGAAATAGAGTGTGTGTACACTACAGACAGTGAGTGCACGCACGCGCAAACACGCGCAGGAGCTGGCCTATGAACAGAGAGTGAGTGAGTGTCCCTAGTACAGTAAGTAAGTAGTAACAGTCAGGAAGTACAACTAGAAGTTACAATAATCAGTAGTAATCACAAGGAAATAGAGTGTGTGTACACTACAGACAGTGAGTGCACGCACGCGCACACACGTGCAGGAGCTAGCCTATGAACAGTGACTGAGTGAGTGTCCCTACTACAGTAAGTAAGTAGTAACTGTCAGGAAGTAGAATTTACAATAATCAATCAGTAATCAGAAGGAAATAGAGTGTGTGTACAGTACACAGACAGTGAGTGCACACACACACGCAGGAGCTAGTAGCCTATGAACAGTGACAGTGAGTGTCCTAGTACAGTTACAGTATATAACTATTCAGAAGGAAATAGAGTGTGTGTACTACACAGACAGTGAGTGCAAGCACACGCAGGAGCTAGCCTATGAACAGTGACAGTCAGTGAGTGTCCTAGTACAGTTACAGTATATAACTATTCAGAAGGAAATAGAGTGTGTGTACACAGACAGTGAGTGCAAGCACACGCAGGAGCTAGCCTATGAACAGTGACAGTCAGTGAGTGTCCTAGTACAGTTACAGTATATAACTATTCAGAAGGAAATAGAGTGTGTGTACACAGACAGTGAGTGCAAGCACACGCAGGAGCTAGCCTATGAACAGTGACAGTCAGTGAGTGTCCTAGTACAGTTACAGTATATAACTATTCAGAAGGAAATAGAGTGTGTGTACTACACAGACAGTGAGTGCAAGCACACGCAGGAGCTAGCCTATGAACAGTGACAGTCAGTGAGTGTCCTAGTACAGTTACAGTATATAACTATTCAGAAGGAAATAGAGTGTGTGTACACAGACAGTGAGTGCAAGCACACGCAGGAGCTAGCCTATGAACAGTGACAGTCAGTGAGTGTCCTAGTACAGTTACAGTATATAACTACAATACAAAATACAATCACTAAGTAGTAGAGGACAGCAGAAATACTGTCTAATACTATCTAATACTGTCTAAATACTAATGAGAAATAAACTAACAGAGGACAGGAGGACAGCTGCCCACACAGGCAAGGCCCTGAGGCCTAAAGCTGTAAGCCTGCAGCAGCTGTCTGAGTCTCTCTCTATGTAACACAAAAGCTACTAACTAAAATACAATGTCTATCTAACTAACAACAATACAGGTGTGTATAGGAGGTGTATGTGAGCAAAAACGCTAGGTAAATGACCACAATAGAGCTCTTGCTAAGCCAAAGCACAAAGGAGCAACTCTCTCTCTATGCAAGTCTCAGGCAAGGACGGAGAAACGGAACATGGCGGCCGCTACTTATAGGGTAGGGGCTGGCCAGGGTCCCCCTCTGTGATTGGCTGCCGTCAGAGGGCCTGGGAGCCCTCTGATTGGCTCTAAGGACATCAATCTGGGCTATGACGCTATTCGAGCTCTGTATTCGAGCTCGAATAGCGCCGTTTGCTCGAATAGCTCGAATAGTGAATGGGCTATTCGCGTTTACTCGAATAGCCCATTCGAATAGCTGCAGCTATTCGGAGCTCGAATACCGAGCTCGAATAGCTGAAAAAGAGCTCGAATATTCGAGCTACTCGAATATTCGAGCTCTGCTGAGCACCACTGATGTCTGATACAAGATGGATAGACAGAAGCTGTGGATGATGATGATGATGATTATTTAGTATTTATATAGCGTTGACATCTTCTGCAGCGCTGTACATAGTATAGTATTGTGTTGTCACTAACTGTCCCTCAGAGGAGCTCACAATGTAATCCCTACCATAGTCATATGTGTATATATCGTGTAGTGCATGTATTGTAGTCTAGGGCCAATTTTGGGGTGAAGCCAATTAACTTATCTGTATGTTTTGGGATGTGAGAGGAAACCGGAGTGCACGGGGGAAACCCATGCAGACATGTGGAGAACATACAAACTCCTTGCAAATGTTGACCTCAGGGGCAAACCCAGGATTTTCAAGTGGGGGATTCCTGAAAGGTCTCCCTCAGCCACGCACAATACAGTATAATAATATGGTAGCACATCATGCTGGGGACACATAATGCAATTGACCAACCGACAATGGGATCAATCAGGAGCAGTTTGGATACAGATAATAATAAGGACAGCAACCATTGCTAATGAAGGAGGAAAGTGAAGTACAGCAGGGAACAGAGCTGTGCTCATACCTGACTCTGTTAAGTTACCCAGAGCTGCTCCATGCTCTGTACACACACTGCTGCTACATCCCAAGCTAATGCAGATACCTGCAGATATTCTGGTGCCTATCCCCAGACACTACACCGGCCCTGGTCTGATTCTGGGCAGCTGTACTCATGCAAATCCTCTCTTGTGCTTCTCTGCTATTGTGGTGCTCCCAAACCAAACCCATTTGTAGCAGTGAAGAAGAACTGAGGGGAAATCTAGCCAGGTGACGTGAGTATCTGGCAAAGCATCTCCTCTTGGATGGGGCCCAGGCCTGCAGAGGTGAGGAGAGGCCAGCTGGGGTGTGACCAGGTGTAACACACAATAAATGTGTCTCCTTCATCTCTCACTCTCACATCATCACCAGAGCTTCTCCACCATTGTGTGCTACTCCAGCCTGAGAGGGTCTACTTCACCACCATGGTAACTATCTATCTATCTATCTATCTATCTATCTATCTATCTATCTATCTATCCCAGATCTATCTATCTATCTATCTATCTATCTATCTATCTATCTATCTATCTATCTATCTATCTATCTATCTATCCCTGATCTATCCCAGATATATCTATCTATCTAACTATCCATCATCTATGTATCTATGTATCTATCAGGCATGAGCTTCCGAATTCCGCGGAAGCTAATTTTCTGAAATTCCGCCGGAATTGGGTGTTCCGCATTGTACCGCGGAAAGCGGAAATTACAAAATGGTAGTCGGAATATGCGGAATAACGTGAGTTCGGAATTTTTTGACCAATCAGGACATGCGGAATGAGTTGACCAATCATGATCAGCTGGTGAAATCACTTGCAAATGCTTGCTGATGCTGACGTCACTCCTCCTGTCCTGGTAACTATCTTCACTATCGCCGTCCACATGCACTCAGGGACTCCTGGCTGGAAGTGACATCTGCCAACTTCCGCCTGGGCGCCACCCAATCACTCCGCATTACAAAAGAAACAGATTTCCGCAAAAAACGAAAGTACGTTTTTTTTAGCCAAATTTAAAAAGTACAAATCAACTTTATTAACAATAGACTATTATCAACAGTATTGATGATCATCTTACATTTCAGATACAAAAACGATGTTTCAAATGAGCGACTGAGTAATTCCTCCGAAATTTACGGAAATCCATTTAAAAATTATGGAAAATGTACCCGGCGGAATGTAGCAGAATTACGCCGGAATGCAGCGGTAGCGGAATTTCGTTATGACGGTATGCGGAATTACCACGGAATCGTAAATGGGCTCTTCCGACCATGCCTAGTATCTATCTATGTATCTATGTATCTATCTATCTATCTATCTATCTATCTATCTATCTCTCTCTCTCTCTCTCTCTCTCTCTCTCTCTCTCTCTCTCTCTCTCTCTCTATCTATCTATCTACAGTATCTATCTATCTATCTATCTATCTATCTATCTATCTATCTACAGTATCTCTCTCTCTCTCTCTCTCTCTCTCTCTCTCTCTCTCTCTCTCTCTCTCTCTCTCTATCTATCTATCTACAGTATCTATCTATCTATCTATCTATCTATCTATCTATCTATCTATCTATCTATCTATCTATCTATCTATCTACAGTATCTCTCTCTCTCTCTCTCTCTCTCTCTCTCTCTCTCTCTCTCTCTCTCTCTCTCTCTCTCTCTCTCTCTCTATCTATCTATCTATCTATCTACAGTATCTATCTATCTATCTATCTATCTATCTATCTATCATATACACATAAATGCTGAATACACTGATAGGTGTCACTACTCTGTTCTCCATAGGGTGGCGCTCTTCTCCCCGGTAAATGCTTCTGGGGGTTCCTCCTCCTCCTCTCTGTGTTTGGGGTCTCCTCTGCTGCTCCCACGTAAGTCTCTCCATAATCTGAACAAAACCATTACTAATCATTACAAAGCAAATCCTGTTTAAGCCAGTCATTAGGGTTGATTAGTGAGATGCCAGTCATATCTCCGTGCATTCATATTTCTATGATGGAATTTGCAGCACAGAGCAGGTCTGGGAACCTCCTCACTGGCATTTCTGTACACCTGCAATCAATGCTTCTGTATCATTGTAACACTTCACTGATCTGGCCAAGAAATCACACGCTTGTGTTCCATTTTCCCACAATTAAAGGACAACTGAAGGGAAAGGTATAAGGAGTCTGCCATATTTATTTCCTTTTAAACAACACCAGTTGCCTGGCAGACCTGCTGATCTATTTGTCCGCAGTAGTATCTGAATAACACCAGAAACAAGCATGCAGCTAATCTATCAGATCTGACGATAATGTTAGAAACACCGGATCTGCGGCATGCTTGTTCAGGGGCCATGACTAAAAGTATTAGAGACAGAGGATCAGCTAGATAGCCAGGGAATTAGTATTGCTTAAAAGAAAATAAATATGGCAGCCTCCATATCCCTCTCACTACAGTTGTCCTTTAAGAAAAAAAAAATGATTGAAAATTCGGCTTGGGTCTATAAATGGAGAAACTGACAATGTACCCCACACCATACAATTATTATGCAAATTGATCAGAATAATCCAAAACTCCTGATTTTCTTTATCGAAACGAGAAAAAAAAATCCATTTTTCGAGCACATCTTATCTCATCACCGGGCAGTTGGGCGCAGGGCAAGCAGAATGACGGCTCTACCTGCTGCCGCTAAACTTCCCGGATGCGTTAAATACTATTCCCCCTCCAAGTTGCAGCAACACGGCTTGGCAAAGCACTAGGGCACCAAAGCACCAGATGCCGAATTGAACTAACTCACAATTTTTTGTTGAAACAATAATTTTTATTGAAATGTCAAAAGATTAAAGGTTTTGCCATGAGGCTGCAACACATATGCTCAGAATACTCACTATAGTTTATATATCCACAACTGGTGAATTTGTGTAGCCAGTAATTAACATACTAAAGATTTTTGCACAAATTTGGCCTTATACACTATTACCTCTCAGTTGTAAAAGTGAATCTTTATTGAACATACAAAACTGCCGGTAAACACCTTCCACGATCAAAACACAGACAGTAATAAAACCTATTTCTGCGCAGAAATAAAACATAAACCCACACTTCCCCTAGTAGCCTTCTCTAGGCTTCTGTGCATGGAGTCTGTGCATGACTCTCTGCTCCATGCACACAAGCCCAGCCCACCCACAACTCACACACCGCCTGGCACCATGCATTCAGCAGCTGCCTCCCCCTAATGGGGATAGGTCCTTTGTGGTTAGGCAAAAGCAAGCAAGCTTTTAGTAGGCGTGAAGAGGTGCAAGCCAAGATGCTAATATGTGGAGCAACAGCCAGGCATCATTCTCCCATAGCTCATCAATTACATGCAAAGGTTGTATTATACTTGCAGTGCCCCACGACTTGAAGTGGCTCGAGTTCACCGCTCTATTCCACTCCTCTCCAATTATCCGCAGGCCAGTCCCCCGCTAAAGTGATCCTTCAGATTTATGTCACCCTCTTGTTCCCTCCACTCCAGGTATCATTCTCATGTTCCCCGGAGGAGTAGTATGCAGGGCATGGCAATTGCATAGGAACATACCTTCAAATACTTATACTCTAAATAATACACAAAAGTACCTAAATAAAAGAAAACCACACACTTGAAGGCGTTTAAAGGCCGCGGCCCTTCTTTATTGGGGGTTTTAACCAAATAAATGTTAAACTTTAACTATAACGTCAGTTGAAACCAAACTGAAAACCTTTATTTTATTTTCCATTGTTATTTTGTGAACACCAGGAATTATTGCCTGGTCAGTAGACCCCGGCAATACCACCGTTGCCCATAGCAACCACCAACTGCCCGCCCCTCTGAGTGGGAAGCACTACCCCCCCCCCAATAAGTTGGTACCACGACAAACCATGTTTTAATAGGGAGGGAGGGTGGGAGAAGCTCGCCTGTTCCCAGCCAACTGACCCAGAACTCCAGGTTACCTCAGCCTTTATACAGTTCAAAGCTGAAACCTCATTGGGTCACCTGGGGCCCCAAGCACCCAGACCAGAGCCAATCACCGCCCTTGCCCTCAGTCCATCTCCTGATTGGTGAGTGTCCAGTAGCATCCTCAGCAACAGATTGTTCTGGAAGCTGAGATGTATCTCCTCACATACAGCACCTGTAACAACAGAGAAAAACACAGCCAGAACACAGATACCTGTATACATTTCATTCAGCTATTTCCCAGCAATTGCCATGAGTCCGTCACCCTATTTTGTGTTCCTCCCTAGCCATGGCAATTGCATAGGAACATACCTTCAAATACTTATACTCTAAATAATACACAAAAGTACCTAAATAAAAGAAAACCACAAACTTGAAGGCGTTTAAAGGCCGCGGCCCTTCTTTATTGGGGGTTTTAACCAAATAAATGTTAAACTTTAACTATAACGTCAGTTGAAACCAAACTGAAAACCTTTATTTTATTTTCCATTGTTATTTTGTGAACACCAGGAATGATTGCCTGGTCAGTAGACCCCGGCACTACCACCGTTGCCCTTAGCAACCACCAACTGCCCGCCCCTCTGAGTGGGAAGCACTACCCCACCCGGCAGGCTACGCCTGGCACACCCCCAAAACCGCAGCCTTCTCAACTGCCTCTTGAAGATTGACATTAAATATGTCAATCCCAATTTCCGAAAGATGCACCGCATCCCACCGAAAAAGACCAGGCACAAACCCCTCCAACTCCTTGTGCCTGTACGAAAAGCCGCCTATGCCCGGCATGAATTTGTTCATCTGCCTATTGATTCTCTTGCGCATTTTATCCAGGAAACTTAAACCCGGATACTTGTTCCATTTTAAACGAGGGATAATCTCGGAGAAAACAAAAACCGTATTTGGTAGCTCCTCATGCCACCCTCTTATATCCCTCATTATCTTATGCATAAGATCTAGCGTCTTGCATTTACCGAGATCGTTTCCACCGGCATGAAGAATGACAATATCAGGGGGCTGAGCAACTGCCAAACTGTCATGTAATAATTGATTCAAATTGTCCCACCGCAGCCCCCTAATACCTTTCCAAATCACTGTGAAAGACTGCTCAGGTAAATCCAAGTTAACAGTATAGGGCCTGACTGCAGCCCTTTTATTGGCCCAATAGACAAAGGAGTGCCCACATATCCACACAGCTTTATGAGCACCTGTAAGACAAATAAACAGTTAGGACAAACAAAGGTTAGGTCGAACATAAATCTGGAATCGCTTGGATTCCCATCTTCCCAACCTCCTGATCACTTCCTCACTCAATCCCATGCGGGCAGCCTCCGTTGCAGCACCTATCCGAAAAGAGTGGGAGGAAAAACACTCCCCCCCTAAACCCAATTTATTAAGGCATATTTTGAACACAGAAGAGAACTGAAATTTGGTCAAAGGAATCCCATCTGCATGACACAAGAAAGAATCAGACACAGGAAAGATGACAACACAGACACAGGACAGAGCATTGAGCCTGGTAGCGCGTGCAGACGCAGCCAAGTCCCCTTTGCCAGCTGATCTGTTTTGGAACTTCTTATAAAAATTAAAATGACCTCTTGTTGAATCACTACATCCCCAAACCTCAGTGGTGAGACCACCCACCTTGAAGGAGATACCATTTCTGAAATGCGCAGAGCGCCAAAATAGGCCAGGCAAAAGGCCGCTTTAAATAAAACCGCCTCATAAGTAGAAATGCAAACCAAATCCAAAACTGCACACAAATCACCCAATAAATTGAAACAAACAGGGCGCCTACCATCACACACTGGGAATTGTTTCTTGTAACCTTTGAGGAATTGTCTTACTATAAAATGATCGTTAACTGGCTGCCCACCCTTCAGCTTCCTAAAAAAGGAGATGCCAGCCAGAGATTTTGTCAGAACACTAAAGGATGCTCCCGAACTCACTCTATTACAAATAAAAAGCAAAACTAGAGACACATCATTAGACATAATGGAAGCCTGATTATCGAGACAAAATACCGACCATTTGTCCCAGGCATCCTTATAAGATGCCCAAGTGGAAGACGCCAAGGACCTCTGCACTGTTTCTTCTACGAGTCCCATATAACCCTCCACAGGCGGGGCGGACAGACCTCCCCTTCCGACTCTGCATCTGGCACCAGCTCCCGAAATACCTGAAACTGTTGTCGAGAGAGGGAATCAGCCACAGTATTTTCTTTTCCAGGCAAATATTTGGCCTTAAGCCATATGTTATACTTTAAACAGTGTAAGACTAGTGATCTTAACACCCTCAATACCAAAGGAGACTTTGATGTTTGACAGTTTACTGCATATAGGACGCCTTTGTTGTCAGTTTGTAAAAGGATGCGCTTATTCTGGAATAGGTTACCCCACAAGACAATAGCCACTAGCACAGGGAAAAGCTCCAATAAAACTATAGATCTGGTGGCTCCGCAAGCAATCCATTCTTCTGGCCAAACATCAGCCGACCACTTACCTGCCCAAAAAGCTCCATAGCCCACTGAACCTGCTGCATCAGTGAACAGCTGACATTCGGAATCCAAAATGAAATCACCCTGCCAGAAAGACCTACCATTGAATTCCTTCAAAAAATGTTTCCACATCCACAAATCCGCTTTGACCTCCGCCGAGAGCCTTACATGCCATGAGGGATTTTTCATACCCGCAATAGACAAAGCCAGCCTTCTGCAAAAGACCCGTCCCATAGGTAAAACCCTTGTAGCAAATGCCAACATGCCAAGAACCGATTGAATTACCTTTACGCAAGCTTTTTTTACGCTACACAAAATACCAACTTCATTCCTCAGCTTCAACACTTTGTCCTCTGGCAACCTGAATTCCATTGCCACCGTGTCAATACATATGCCAAGAAAAACCAAACAATTACAAGGATCCACAGTCTTCTCTGCAGCTAAGGGAACCCCAAAAAATTCCATTAGTGAACAAAAGGACGATAACAGAGACCCACAAATTTCGCTGTCCTTGGGCCCTACAAACAGGAAATCGTCCAAATAATGCACTGAAGCCCCAAGCTCATGCTCATAAGACACCACCCACTCCAGGAAAGATGAAAAAACCTCAAAGTACATGCAAGATAGGGAACAGCCCATGGGCAGACATTTATCATAATAGAATTTACCATCCAAATGAAAACCTAACGAAGAAAACCCACCTGGCCAGATAGGTAACAACCGAAAGGCCGATTTTATGTCAGATTTCGCCATTAGTGCGCCAGGCCCAAATTTTCTGACCATCCCCACCGCCTGATCAAAAGATATATAACGCACAGATGACCACTCATCCGGGATGGTGTCATTGAGGGAGCCGCCCTGTGGGTAAGACAAATGGTGAATGATCCTAAATTCACCCGGCTCCCTCTTTGGCACCACCCCGAGTGGGGAAAGCCGAAAATCGCGGAAAGGTGGGTCAGAAAAGGGGCCAGCGACCCTCCCTAAATCAATTTCTTTTTGAATTTTTGAACGCACAATCTCAGGGTGATCAGCTACAGATTTCAGATTATCCACCCACGTACATCCTTTGCCTGCAAAAGGTGGAATAAAAAAGCCCTGTGAAAAACTGTCAAATAGGAATTTAGCTATCCGTTGATCTGGGAAGACCTCGAGCCATGGCCGGAGTCTTTCCAGAATCACCGGACTCGGAGCTTTTGAGAAAGGACTGCTGAGCACCCGTAGCTTTCTTAAGGCATTTCACTACCGCATGAGAGCCCCCACAAAAGGAGCACTCATGTCTAAAACGACAATTAGTGAATTTACAATTTGACTCATTAAAGGAAAAGCAAACACCTTTCCTGAGCTGCTGCGAATTACCGCCAGCAGGCTTTTGTTGTTGTGACCTGTAAGGCAACATCAATGACAGCCAAAGATCCACGTCCTTAGAGCCCCATGTCAAATTTGAATGAACTGCCATTTTCTGTCAGAATGCTTCATCATATAGAAACCAGCTGAGAGGCCCAACATTTTTGTAAGCCTCCAGCACCATATCAATGTGACGAAAACAAGCCTTTTGACTTTTCGGGGAATTTCTCAGTTAAAATGCTTGAATATATACAGAACGCCTGGAGCCAGTTGTTAAATGTCCTGGCAATCGGCCTCCTCCTATCCACCTCCGAGTCTTTTTTATCCTTTACCACAAATTCCTTATTTGCCGGTAATAGTGACAGTAAATCAATATATTCCAAACGCCAGATTTTTTCTTTAACACCATCAGGCAGGTGAAAACCTAAGGGAGAACCCTCACAAGCGACTGCCTCCTTATAACATACCTCTGCTACCCCAGACCTTTGAATGTTAAAAGCAGATGAAGGTGGAACAGGAGCAGGAGCAAGGGGTACCGTATCTACGACATTAGTAACCGCGGATGAAGAAGGTGTTACTGAAGGAGTTAAAAAACCAGCTGAAGGGTTAAACCAAGAAGACACGGAGATCGCACTAGGAGGAAAAGATGTATTATTGGATACAGCGGAATTGTTAGCTACAGCAGCAGTATTAATGACATTAGATGCTGGAGGAGGGGGGACTGGTAATGGAGCAGGTACACGAGGACCAGCCCAAACTGTTGCAGGAGATGTCGGCAGCACGCTGCCCTCGCTTCCCCCTAAAGCAGACCCAACCCCCAGCCTCCCCACTAAAGACTGCAAAGAAGATAAAACCAAATCAAGTTTTTGTGCGGTAGTATCTGGGGCAGAGCCCCTTAACTCACCCTGATCCCCTGGTCTTGCTTCATTGTGGGCTGAAGGGTCCCCTCGCACAGCAGGTGCAGGGTTAAAGGATCCTCCTGAATGCAGCTGGGTAGAGATGGCTGGGCTTCCGTGCGAGGGCCCCGCTGCCCCAGGTGGGGGTAGCTGGCCTGGAGCACCCAAGGATGATGCAGCTGGGCTTCCATGTGAAGGCCCCGCGCCTCTAGGCGGAGGTGGCGGGCCTGAAGCACTGCGGGCACTGGATGAAGAGGCCGCAGAGGTAGAGCGATGGCTCCCCACACTGGAGCTTGCCGAAGGGGTGGATCGGCGGCTTCCGTTCCGGGCTGGCGGCGGAGAATAAGGCCGGGTCCTCCTCTTCTTCCGGCCTGACGAGCGGGGAACTTCCGGCGCAGGCTCCTCCTCTTCCGCCTCCTGCGCCTCACTTTGGGCAGCGTCTGGAACGCACAGAGGGAGGTAGGAGGGGCCAGGGGCGTAGGAATAGGCCCTGCAGCCCCTGCGCCCACGGGGGGGCCCGGCCCCCCCCCCTGGGGCCCGCTCGGGGCCGTTTTGTGGGTGCTGGAGGGGTGGCAGCATGAGGGGAAAGCCTTGCCCACAGTCGGCGGGGAGAGGGGTAGTTCCCCCCTCTCCCTCACCTCGGGGCTCTCCCCTCTGCGCTCCCCTCCAGCTCGTAAGTGTCTGTGGGGCTGTGGTGGGCAGCGAGCGGCGGGCAGATACATACCTGCTTCCGTGCGTTCCATCGGAGACTTCTCCATCTAGCGGCTGACGTCACTTCCGGAAGTGACGTCAGCCGCTAGAGGGAGAAGTCTCCGATGGAACGCACGGAAGCAGGTATGTATCTGCCCGCCGCTCGCTGCCCACCACAGCCCCACAGACACTTACGAGCTGGAGGGGAGCGCAGAGGGGAGAGCCCCGAGGTGAGGGAGAGGGGGGAACTACCCCTCTCCCCGCCGACTGTGGGCAAGGCTTTCCCCTCATGCTGCCACCCCTCCAGCACCCACAAAACGGCCCCGAGCGGGCCCCGGGGGGGGGGGGGGGCCCGCTCAGAAAATCTGCAGGGGGGCCCGGTGGGGCCTAGTTACGCCCCTGGGAGGGGCCTTCCTGGTGGAGAGCGGCAGCAGGATCTGACGGCTGGAGGCCATCCTGACGAGCCTGACGAACAACAACTTCGGGCATCAGAGGAGCCAGATAAACACCAGCCGCAGGTACAGCGGACAGCGCAGGAGATGCCAACGGCTGAGTAGAGTTCACAGCGGCCAATAGCAGACGCAGCCGATTCTCACCATCCGGCGTCTGGGCAGTGGCTAATAGCTCCTTGAGGAGATCCATCAGGTAGAAAATTATCCACAACGCTGGTAAATGTCAAAAGTCTCGCAAGCAATCCACAGGGGAAAACTCAGTCCAAAAATTTGCAGTCCAGAAAAGTAAATAAAATTAAATAAATGAGGGGTAAAGGGGAGGGGGAGAATAACGAAGAAAAGAACAAATTAAATAGATAACTGCAGCCAAAAGCACACAGCAGACAGAAAGCTGTGACAGAGAACAGAGAAGCTCGCCTATTCCCAGCCAACTGACCCAGAACTCCAGGTTACCTCAGCCTTTATACAGTTCAAAGCTGAAACCTCATTGGGTCACCTGGGGCCCCAAGCACCCAGACCAGAGCCAATCACCGCCCTTGCCCTCAGTCCATCTCCTGATTGGTGAGTGTCCAGTAGCATCCTCAGCAACAGATTGTTCTGGAAGCTGAGATGTATCTCCTCACATACAGCACCTGTAACAACAGAGAAAAACACAGCCAGAACACAGATACCTGTATACATTTCATTCAGCTATTTCCCAGCAATTGCCATGAGTCCGTCACCCTATTTTGTGTTCCTCCCTAGCCATTCCCATCTCAATCCCAGAGGGGACAGCTAGGCATCACCAAACCTCTGCACGCAAGGGAGTCTCTAGGTGCTGCCCCCACGCTGACTCATCCGCTCAGCTATGGATATGGCCGGTATGAGTGCGCTTAGTATGCGCCTCCGCCTCGCCTAGTCAGATCAGGATGCCGTTATCAGGCGCTTTTGTGCTGCGATGTTGTGGGTAGTGGGGAACGCTGAATCCGCATGGTGTGGCGATAGGCTCCTCCCACCGACGTTTCGCGTCACATGACGCTTCCTCAGGGCGTGGCTAAAGCACACAGTGTTCGCCTCTTTATAGGAGGAATCAGTCCCTTCCCAGCATGGCACACACTTCCGTGATGATGTCACTTTTTTGTGTTCATTTCAACAAAGCTTTATTGCTATAAGTAGTTTTTCCGAGTTCACAAGGGAGGAGACTTATTTTATTCCATCAAGTCATCCTCTTTTACTGGATCTTTCACATCTCGCATCTTATATCCATTTCTTCATCTTATGACAGTTATATTATATATAGAATGATATTTTACAATCTGACTACCATATTCTATTACACTCCACTGCCATCTAATGGATGACTGCAGTACTTACAATGCATTGTCATTTCTCATCCCTAATTCATTCAGACCTCATTCTTACTGCCCATTTGTACCCCTTTCCCCCCTCCTCCACCTCTCTAGGGCATGAGAACTGTGAGTTAAGTACTCTCTTTTTTATTTTTGGGCAATTTTTTTGGAAGAGGTGTATACCGGGGGTAAATGACTATTTTGGGACTTATTTATTTTCCTTTAATTTTCACATATCTTTTCTCTTATTTCAGATCATTTTTTATGCTACTATGAGTAACCTCTTTTCGTCTATTTTATTTATAGGCAATCTGCCGCAAGAAAGGGGTTAAGTTCAGGTCAGAGTTAAAGCCATAGGGCTCAACAGTATTTAACCTGTAAATCCACATTGATTCTTTACCCAGGAGCACATCATCAAAATCCCCCCTCCTCTCTGAGAGGTTTAATTTGTATATGGTTTTGACCTTAGTGCCCCTTAATGAGGCTCCATGTTGTTCTCTATAATGTTTGTATAGGGGCATTTCCACCTCCCCCTCTTCAATCTCTCGAAAGTGTTCTAAGATTCGTGATTTCAGTTCTCTTTTAGTCTTGCCCACATATTTTAGCTTACATGGGCATTCAATTACATATACTACTCTCTCTGAATCACAGTTCATAAACCCATTGATCTTATATGTACCACTTCCCTCTGTGTCAGTAAACATCTTAGTCTTGTCAACATATGGACACATTTTGCACTTCCCACATCTGAACATGCCCCTCCCTGCTCCACTTTTCAACCCCTTGCTACCTTCCATTGTGGGTTTGAATTCACTCCTCACCAATCTATCTTTCAAATTTGGTGCCCGTTTCGCTGTCAGCATTGGTCTTGGTCCCACTATCTTTTCAATCTCAGGGCTTGCTCTCAATATGCCCCAATGCTTGTCGAGAAGCTGTCTTAAATCTTCCCAATGGGAGCCATAGGGGGTAATTATCCTCAGATTGTTCTCCTTGGGGGTGTCATGTGTCAATCTGGATGACAACAGATTTGACCTTGCATTATTCCATGCCTTTTTGACTGCTGATTTTAGAATTCTATGTGAGTATTCTCGCTCTCTGAATCTAGAGTACATTTCTCTTGATTGTTTTCGACACTGCTCATCTGTTGAGCAGTTCCTACGAATGCGCAAAAATTGACTATATGGGATAGATCATATTAGAGCTGGTGGGTGATGGCTGGCGGCATGGAGGACACTGTTTCCCGCAGTTGGCTTCCGATATGTGGAGGTGACAATTTCTCCTCCACATAGCATTAATTTAAGATCTAAAAACGACATCTCCACATCGCTTACTGCATATGTGAGACGAATATTACGTTTATTTCCATTTAGTTTTTGTATAAATTCCACCAGTTCTTGCTCAGTGCCCCTCCATACCACCAGCACGTCGTCTATGAATCGAAGCCAGAGGGCGACATGTGCCCCGAAATCCGGGTCTGGGTAGACATCTTGCCTCTCCCAGAGCCCGAGATGCAAACATGCATACGCCGGGGCACATGCTGCCCCCATCGACGTTCCCCTCACTTGTTTGTAATATCTGCCATTAAATTTGAAACAGCAAGAACTGGTGGAATTTATACAAAAACTAAATGGAAATAAACGTAATATTCGTCTCACATATGCAGTAAGCGATGTGGAGATGTCGTTTTTAGATCTTAAATTAATGCTATGTGGAGGAGAAATTGTCACCTCCACATATCGGAAGCCAACGGCGGGAAACAGTGTCCTCCATGCCGCCAGCCATCACCCACCAGCTCTAATACGATCTATCCCATATAGTCAATTTTTGCGCATTCGTAGGAACTGCTCAACAGATGAGCAGTTTCGAAAACAATCAAGAGAAATGTACTCTAGATTCAGAGAGCGAGAATACTCACATAGAATTCTAAAATCAGCAGTCAAAAAGGCATGGAATAATGCAAGGTCAAATCTGTTGTCATCCAGATTGACACATGACACCCCCAAGGAGAACAATCTGAGGATAATTACCCCCTATGGCTCCCATTGGGAAGATTTAAGACAGCTTCTCGACAAGCATTGGGGCATATTGAGAGCAAGCCCTGAGATTGAAAAGATAGTGGGACCAAGACCAATGCTGACAGCGAAACGGGCACCAAATTTGAAAGATAGATTGGTGAGGAGTGAATTCAAACCCACAATGGAAGGTAGCAAGTGGTTAAAAAGTGGAGCAGGGAGGGGCATGTTCAGATGTGGGAAGTGCAAAATGTGTCCATATGTTGACAAGACTAAGACTTTTACTGACACAGAGGGAAGTGGTACATATAAGATCAATGGGTTTATGAACTGTGACTCAGAGAGAGTAGTATATGTAATTGAATGCCCATGTAAGCTAAAATATGTGGGCAAGACTAAAAGAGAACTGAAATCACGAATCTTAGAACACTTTCGAGAGATTGAAGAGGGGGAGGTGGAAATGCCCCTATACAAACATTATAGAGAACAACATGGAGCCTCATTAAGGGGCACTAAGGTTAAAGGCATATACAAATTAAACCTCTCAGAGAGGAGGGGGGACTTTGATGATGTGCTCCTGGGTAAAGAATCAATGTGGATTTACAGGTTAAATACTGTTGAGCCCTATGGCTTTAACTCTGACCTGAACTTAACCCCTTTCTTGCGGCAGATAGCCTATAAATAAATTGGACGAAAAGAGGTTACTCATAGTAGCATAAAAAATGATCTGAAATAAGAGAAAAGATATGTGAAAATTAAAGGGAAATAAATAAGTCCCAAAATAGTCATTTACCCCGGTATACACCTCTTCCAAAAAAATTGCCCCAAAATAAAAAAGAGAGTACTTAACTCACAGTTCTCATGCCCTAGAGAGGTGGAGGAGTGGGGGGAAAGGGGTACAAATGGGCAGTAAGAATGAGGTCTGAATAAATTAGGGATGAGAAATGACAATGCATTGTAAGTACTGTAGTTATCCATTAGATGGCAGTGGAGTGTAATAGAATATGGTAGTCAGATTGTAAAATATCATTCTATATATAATATAACTGTCATAAGATGAAGAAATGGATATAAGATGCGAGATGTGAAAGATCCAGTAAAAGAGGATGACTTGATGGAATAAAATAAGTCTCCTCCCTTGTGAACTCGGAAAAACTACTTGTAGCAATAAAGCTTTGTTGAAATGAACACAAAAAAGTGACATCATCACGGAAGTGTGTGCCATGCTGGGAAGGGACTGATTCCTCCTATAAAGAGGCGAACACTGTGTGCTTTAGCCACGCCCTGAGGAAGCGTCATGTGACGCGAAACGTCGGTGGGAGGAGCCTATCGCCACACCATGCGGATTCAGCGTTCCCCACTGCCCACAACATCGCAGCACAAAAGCACCTGATAACGGCATCCTGACCCGACTAGGCGAGGCGGAGGCGCATACTAAGCGCACTCATACCGGCCATATCCATAGCTGAGCGGATGAGTCAGCGTGGGGGCAGCACCTAGAGACTCCCTTGCGTGCAGAGGTTTGGTGATGCCTAGCTGTCCCCTCTGGGATTGAGATGGGAATGCCCTGCATACTACTCCTCCGGGGAACATGAGAATGATACCTGGAGTGGAGGGAACAAGAGGGTGACATAAATCTGAAGGATCACTTTAGCGGGGGACTGGCCTGCGGAAAATTGGAGAGGAGTGGAATAGAGCGGTGAACTCGAGCCACTTCAAGTCGTGGGGCACTGCAAGTATAATACAACCTTTGCATGTAATTGATGAGCTATGGGAGAATGATGCCTGGCTGTTGCTCCACATATTAGCATCTTGGCTTGCACCTCTTCACGCCTACTAAAAGCTTGCTTGCTTTTGCCTAACCACAAAGGACCTATCCCCATTGGGGGAGGCAGCTGCTGAATGCATGGTGCCAGGCGGTGTGTGAGTTGTGGGTGGGCTGGGCTTGTGTGCATGGAGCAGAGAGTCATGCACAGACTCCATGCACAGAAGCCTAGAGAATGGTACTAGGGGAAGTGTGGGTTGGCTCAGTGGCGTAGCTATGGAGCCCAGGGCCCCGGTGCGAGTTTTACATTGGGCCCCCCCAAGCACTCTATACGTAACACTTGATATGGCGCAACAAAACCTGCCAAGGTCATCTACAGTGTTAGAGGTGCAAGAAGGGGAGGGGGAACAGTGTGTTAATGATTACTAACGTTCAAAGCATCTATAGAAGTGATTATTACCACCACAGGACCAATAAACAGCTTATACTTTGGTTTAGGAAAGGCCCCATGGGGCCCCTCTGCCTCAAGGGCCCCGATGCGGTCGCTACTTCTGCAACCCCTATTGCTACGCCCCTGGGTTGGCTCCTTGGTTTTATGTTTTATTTCTGCGCAGAAATAGGTTTTATTACTGTCTGTGTTTTGATCGTGGAAGGTGTTTACCGGCAGTTTTGTATGTTCAATAAAGAATAACTTTTACAACTGAGAGGTAATAGTGTATAAGGCCAAATTTGTGCAAAAATCTTTAGTAAATTTTTATTGAAATACCATAACATTGCATTATTTTACTGTATCGTGCTTGGCCACTGTACTTGAAGTGACATTATCATACATCAGAGCAGTGGCGTAGCAATAGGCATAGCAGCTGTTAGGATGCCTGACGCCACTGGGGGGCCCCATCCTGACAGCAGGCAACATCTTTTTCATTACTTTTTTTCTTTTTCATTACTTTTTTTTTTTTTATAAACATTTCTTGAAAAAAGCATCCCCCACCCTCCACAACCCCCCCCCCCCTTCCCCAATGTCACTCCAGGGCCGGTTCTCTCATGAATCAAGGTGAAACACTTGCATCAGGCGCAGAGATTACAGGGGATGCATGTCTGTACTGTGTGTTTACACTAACAGCATGCAGTCAGAGTAGGAGGAGAAGCGAGAGGAGAGCAAGGTGAAGAGGTCATCATTGGGAAATAGCAGCTTGTTGTGCTGTGTGAGGAGTCTGACAGTGAGTGAGGAGGGGGGAGGCAGGAGAGCATCATTGGAGAAGAGCAGCTTGTTGTGCTGTGTGAGGAGTCTGACAGTGAGTGAGGAGGGGGGAGGCAGGAGAGCATCATTGGGGAAAAGCTTCTTGTTGTGCTATGTGAGGAGTCTGACAGTGAGTGAGGAGGGGAAGGCAGGAGAGCAGCATTGGGGAAAAGCAGCTTGTTGTGCTGTGTGAGGAGTCTGACAGTGAGTGAGGAGGGGAAGGCAGGAGAGCAGCATTGAGGAAAAGCAGCTTGTTGTGCTGTGTGAGGATGAGAATGACAGTGAGTGAGGAGAGGGAGGCAGGAGAGCAGCATTGGCGAAAAGCAGCTTGTTGTGCTGTGTGAGAAGTGTGACAGTGAGTGAGGAGGGGGGAGGCAGGAGAGCAGCATTGGGGAAAAGCAGCTTGTTGTGCTGTGTGAGGAGTCTGACAGCGAGTGAGGAGGGGGGAGGCAGGAGAGCATCATTGGGGAAAAGCAGCTTGTTGTGCTGTGTGAGGAGTCTGACAGTGAGTGAGGAGGGGGGAGGCAGGAGAGCAGCATTGGGGAAAAGCAGCTTGTTGTGCTGTGTGAGGAGTCTGACAGTGAGTGAGGAGAGGGGAGGCAGGAGAGCAGCAGTGTGTCATGTGACTTGCACAGCAGAAGGGAGGAGGTGTCACTGCTGTCCTGTCTGAGGAGGAACAGAGGACAGCCGACTAGCTGAGGGTGGGCAGTTTGTTTGTCACAGACTCACAGCCAGCCAGTGTTGAGCTGCAGCATGTCACGTGAGAACATTAAATTAAGCAGAGTAAATTGTTGGGTGCTGTGCGATCATTCCTGTGACTGTAAAATCTTGAATCGGCAGCAGGCAGGTGAGAGGGGACTATTTCCTCACCAGTCTTTTGCGGTGCATGGATACCTCCCTGGCCAGCTCGACAATTAATCTGTAGTTTCGGCCAGGGAGGAGAAGCTGGTGTTTAGGCACGGAGGAGTTCATGGGGCTTTTCTTAGCACATCCAGGGCCGGATTTGTACTTTCCAGCGCCCTAGGCCGGCTGTCACCAACCCCCCCCCCCATTTTGTCCAACTCTGACTAGTTTGAACGGGCCCCCCTCTGTTTTGATGCTTTGCCCCCTGTTCAACAAAGAAGCAGTGCATGCTCTGTCCACTCCATGTAATTTTGCGCTCCTGTCTGCATGCACAGCAGGCGATAGTGTTCTGGGCTTGCATACTTCAGAAATGATGCTCATGTATGAGCACTCAGCAGCACTTGTCAAGTACACATATACCCATAACACTCCCTCGGCTCCTGTGCACATGCATACAGGAGTGCAAAATCACAAGGAGCCCCAGTGGACAGCGCTGCTTCTTTGTCCTCTGTGCTACTTGCTGCCTTCAGAGCCACAAATAGCGGACAGTGCAGCACAATGCAGAGAAGCCCATCCAAACCAGAGATCAGGTAAGTAGAAGGTTCTGACACTACACACACTGGCATAGATGTAGTGTAATGCTAGGTACACATGATGCAATTTTCTGACAGATTTACTGTCAGATCGATTATTTCCATCATGTCTGATCTGATTTCCAATCAATTTTTTGATCAATTTGCTGTTCACTTCTGTGAAAAATCATTCAGAAAATTGAGCATAAGCTCAGGTGTACTTTACACAGTGACAATTTAGCACTTAAGAAAGATCTTAAAATCAGTCAGCAGGAAGTTTTATAACAGACTTAAGGTGGCCATACATGGTACAATTTTTCATTTTTTTTCGATTAGATAATTTCGTTCGATTATTCCGTTAGATCGAATACAAAGATTTTTCCAGCATGTCCGATCTGATTTTTCTCGAAAAAACTGGATAATCGTTCGAATTTCTTGATCAAAAAAAAATATATTTTCAACTTTCATTCGATTCGATCATTTAGATCGAATAAACGGGATAATCGAACGTTTTTATTGTACCATGTATGGCCACCATAACACTTTTTATTGGCTAACCAAAAGAACAACAGTGAGCCTTTGGCTAATGAGCCATCTTCATACTTTGTTCCTGTATACAAGATGTTAGGGCGCACAGCTATATATACAGTCAGCAGGAGATGCATACATCGTTTTATAAATATAAATAAATGTAACACAGTTGTCATTCTGTTTCAAAACATCCTGCTTTCACTGATGGTTGGTTAATACAGTACTTTGCTGGCAAAAAAAAAGTCAGGAAAGAGTTAAACTGTAGCACAAAGAATGTTGCTGTCATTCTCGAGGAGAAAAAAAAAACAAGCCATAAATTTAAGAGATCTGAGGTCTTTAACAGCACTGACCTACTAGTAATAAACTAACATCAGTCAGGGAGAGGAAAGAGCTGCTAATTCCTGCCCATGAAGGCATGTATGAAGAAACTAATCGGAACTCGAGAGTTCTGCTACTTGAGCCCATATATTTTTCTTCTCACAGCAGATTGTTTGTTCCCTCTCATCATACAGGTGACAGCAGATGCTGACTGCCATAACACACACTTTGCACAAGTGAGAGAGATGCAGGGATCTCTGGAATTCAGGCAGACCACAGCAAAGCAGGAGAGGTGATTTACTTTGACATGTGACCTCTTATCTCTCCAAATCCTGCGCCCTGCTGATTTTTCACCCTAGGCCATGGCCTCTGTGGCCTTCCCAGAAATCTGGCCCTAAGCACATCTATTCCAGTGGATGAATGATCCTGCCCATGTGCCGCTCCTTTTACCAGCAATTTTTCAAAACTTCCTCCTGTTGCCTCTCCATCCCCAATGCCTGCTGCTACACAGTTTGTTCAGTTTGATTCATCATCAAAATTGCAGTGCCGGAACCCTGTAATGTTTATTGGTGGTCACCAGGTCAGTCTGTGTTCCTATCACTACGATCTCCCCACAGCAGTGCTAAAAGCGTGTGAATCTTCTGACCTACAGCTGGGGCCCCCCTCCCCCCTCCCTCACCTCGGGTTCTACATTCAGTGCTTCCCCCCTCCAGCATTGATAGGCAGCACTGCAGCAGGTATGGAACAAGGAACACGGACATACCTCTTCCATGTTCCACGTGACCGATGTTCTCTGTAAGCATCTGATGCTACTTCCTGTTTATTAGGAAGTAGCGTGAGGCGTTGTTACAGAGAAGACCAGACATCCATCGTGTGGAAAGCAGAAGAGGTATGTCCACCTTCCATGCCCGCTGCTGTTGGTGGAGGAGTGCTAAAGGGGGAGCCTGAGGTGAGGGCTCCCCCGCCCACCGTTGTGTGTGGGCACCCATGCCTGGCTATACTGAGGACACCTAAAGCTGGCTATACTGAGGGCACCCGTACCTGGCTATACTGGGAGCACCCATGCCTAGCTATATTGTGGGCACCCATGCCTGGCTATACTGTGAGCACCTATACTGGCTATCTATACTTGGGGCACCTTTACCTGGAGTGGGGGGTGGGGGGCGGCATCCAGCGTTTCGCAGGGGGCCCCAGTAAATTGTAGCTATGTCCCTGAATCAGAGTACACGTGTGTATAAAGCCAATACAAAATAAGCAACACTGCAAGTAAATAAAGCAATAAACTCATATTTGTGTGTTTGTTGTTGGATAGAGTGCTGGTTAAGGGCTTTGTCTCTAACCATACCGCCCAAATTTTTGTGATAAGAAAGAGTGATGCTTAAGCCACGCCCCTGCCACACCCCTAACCATGCCTCCAGCACACCCCTAGTCACGCATACCATAAACGGTTCATAAGAAAAATATGTTGTTTTATTATTTAAACCGCACTGACCCTTTCTATCCTGGTTCATTTTCCTTCATTGCAACATTTAAAAGTATGAAATATATACATTTAAAGAATGGGAATAAAGTTCAGAGTGAATTAAACACAAAAGAACATATATTTACACCGATCTGTACATGAGAAAGAGGGACGAATGATGAAGAAAGAGGGACAGAGGGACAGGGCTCCCAAAGAGGGACTGTCCCTCCAAAAGAGGGACAGTTGGGAGCTATTTTTGACACAGGGGACCTGGGTTCAAATCTCACTCTTCCTGTTCAGTAAGGAGTCCTTGGACTAGACTCCCTAACACTGATACTGCCTACTGAGCGCACCCTGGTGGCTGTAGCTCAAGCCCTTTGAGTCCACCAGGAAAAAAATGTGATATAAATGTTATTTGTCTATTTCTTCTCCAGGCCGCAGTCTCTTATCTCGGAGGCTCAGCAAGCAGATGCAGAACAGCAGTCTTCCAGCCCATCACCGGATGAGCAGAACCAGGAAGTGGAGGCCATAAAATTACCCCTACTGAAAGTTTTCAAACCATCTAGCTTTTCTATCAGTGAACAGTAAGTGCTTGGAATTGTGTACCTGGGATCTGTCCATAGCATCAGCCACTATACCAAGGTCCTTGCTGAGGCTCAGTAGGACTATTAGGAGGGAACAAAACACAGCTGGGAACCGACATGAGACCATGTAACCAAAACACATCCAATCAGAGAAGCTCCATAGAGATCCAGCTGACTTGTCCCCCACAAGTTGTTATGTTACCTCCAGGAAGAGTTTGCCCCAGAATGTTTTTGAGAGAGTGTTCTGCACTGTCGCTGATGTTCTGTTCAAAGCATACATTGAGGCTACTTTCACACTTACTGCATTTCATACAGGGATGAGCAGAAACTACGCCAGTGCGAATTTACGCATCGTAGTTCGTAGGTGGAGTTTCAAAACTAAGCTTACTAATTTACGCGTAGCGAAGTACCGCTATGCTAGCTTACTCCCACTATGCATAGTTAACATGTGTATTGCGTTGTGAACTATGCATGCGTTACTCAAGGCTAATTTTCCGCGTGCGATTGTATGCTTACAAATTTACGCATTGGAAAGGGGAATGTACGCATAGAGTAACCAGTATAAGCATTACAGATGAATTAATGCGTAAAAATTTCCTGCATACGGGCATAAGCATCTGCACACACTACGCTTCGCACTACGCATAATTGCATATTTTAACGCGTATTCTACGAAATGCATACAAATCGAATATTTGATTTTGAAGCCGTAGTTTTGGCGAAATGTAATTGCGTAAGTTCCAGCGTAGCGAAGTTGGCTGACTACGACCATCCCTGATTTTGTAGCGTCACGGTACTCTCCCCGGCCATAGCTCATTGTGAGGGCAATGTAAGTCTATGGAGACTTACATACTATGACAACTCAATTCGGGTACAGAAGTAGCCAAATCAATGCAAGGCTACCACAACCTTCGCAAAACACTAACCTCCACCCACCTATGCCCGTCACTAACCTCCCTCCTACATACGCCTAACACTAACCTCCCCCCTAACTATGTCTATTCTAACACTAACCTCTTCCCTATCTACACCTTACATTTACCTCCCTAAAAACCTAAGCATAACACTAACCTCCCCCTTACCTAGTCCTAGCACCAACCTTCACCCTATCTACACCTATCACTTACCCTCCCCCTATCTAAGCCTAATGCTGAATACACACGGTGCGTTCCCACACTCCATTTCCCGCTCGATTCCCGTCAATTTGTTTATTTCTAACATGTCCGATTTGCATTTCGATGAATCGTTAGGTCGATTCGCATGTAAAGTATGCCAAATCGACCTAACGATCCATCAAAATGAAAATCGGACATGTTGGAAATAAACGAATCGACGGGAATCGAGCGGGAAATCGAGTCCTGGAACGCACCGTGTGTATTCAGCATAACATTAACCCCCCCCCCACCTAAGCCTAACAATGACCTCATCCCCATCTACACCTAACACTAACCTCCCCCTACCAAAACCTAGCACTAACTTCCCCCTACACATGCCTTTAACTAACCTCCCTCCTACCTACACCTAACACTAGCTTCCCATCTTTACTACACCACAAAGCAAGTTGAAGACTACCTTTTCTGTATCGGTTTTGCCAAGATGTTGGCCTGTCCAGCGCTGCTTGTCCTGGAGAAGGGGGTTGAGCGGTGTTGCTTCTCCTTCAGACAGGGGGCGTGGTTCCTGTCTATCAGGGCATGGTGGAACAAGTTGGACACTAGAAATCCGACACATGAATGGTATTACCACTGTTGTCTATTGCAAAGTGTAACCATGTCTTAAAGTGATATTATCGCAAAGCAGAATACAGGGTGGGCCATTTATATGGATACACCTTAATAAAATAGGAATGGTTGGTGATATTACTGTCACGACTCCTGCTAGCAGGGTATTTACTGATCACATTTAGCAGCATGTACAAAAGGTCAGGACACAGATATGCAATTAATTAGTATTTTTAATGAACAGTGCTATATACATATGTACAATGGTAAACAATCGCAGCACAGAATCATAAGGCAGAATCAACATCAACACAGTCCAAGGTCAATACACGCTAGAATCAGAAACCCCAATGGTTTTACACAATCATACACAGAGCTGCAACTAAGCTAGCCTATGCATGTTTAAACAGGAATAACTACTACACTCTAGCTAATCTGGGACACAGAGGAGCAATAGAGCAGGGCAGAACAGGATGCAAGCTGAAAGGCTCACACAGGCAGACAGACAGATTGGAAACAAGGCGAGATAGACTGTAAGCCAGAGACTTACACAGGCAGTCAGACAAGGTAGAAACACAGAGCAGAGGCAGAGAGTAGACCAGCAAACAGAAGTCACACTAACTCAAGGATCTGCATAGTGTGAAGGGAGTGGCCAGCTTAAATAGGAACTAGCAGCCTGCCCGGTCACCTGTGGAACAGAGACATGTATAACCCATGATACTCCATCTAGTGATAAACCTGTAAACTGCAGGCAACCATGAAAAACAAACAGAGCCACCTGCTGGTGACAGTTGTGATGACACCAGCAGGTGAAGCAGGAAGCAACAGTGTTTCTGACAATTACTTTCCGGTTTGTGGCACATTAGCATATGTCAGGGGAGAAACTTTTCAAGATGGGTAGTGACCATGGCGGCCATTTTGAATACAACTTTTGTTTTTTCAATGGGAAGAGGGTCATGTGACACATCAAACTTATTGGGAATTTCACAAGAAAAACAATGGTGTGCTTAATTTTAACATAACTTTATTCTTTCATGAGTTATTCACAAGTTTCTTACCACTTATAAAATGTGTTCAATGTGCTGCCCATTGTGTTGGATTGTCCATGCAACCCTCTTCTCCCACTCTTCACACACTGATGGCAACACTGCAGGAGAAATGCTAGCACAGGCTTCCAGTATCCGTACCCTCTCCTCCCGCTCCTCACACACTGATAGCAACACCGCAGGAGAAATGCCAGCACAGGCTTCCAGTATCCGTACCCTCTCCTCCCGCTCCTCACACACTGATAGCAACACCACAGGAGAAATGCCAGCACAGGCTTCCAGCATCTGTACCCTCTCCTCCCACTCTTCACACACTGATAGCAACACCACAGGAGAAATGCCAGCACAGGCTTCCAGTATCCGTACCCTCTCCTCCCGCTCCTCACACACTGATAGCAACACCACAGGAGAAATGCCAGCACAGGCTTCCAGCATCTGTACCCTCTCCTCCCACTCTTCACACACTGATAGCAACACCACAGGAGAAATGCCAGTACAGGCTTCCAGTATCTGTACCCTCTTCTCCCACTCTTCACACACTGATAGCAACACCGCAGGAGAAATGCTAGCACAGGCTTCCAGTATCCGTACCCTCTTCTCCCACTCTTCACACACTGATAGCAACACCGCAGGAGAAATGCCAGCACAGGCTTCCAGTATCCGTACCCTCTCCTCCCGCTCCTCACACACTGATAGCAACACCACAGGAGAAATGCCAGCACAGGCTTCCAGTATCCGTACCCTCTTCTCCCACTCTTCACACACTGATGGCAACACTGCAGGAGAAATGCTAGCACAGGCTTCCAGTATCCGTACCCTCTCCTCCCGCTCCTCACACACTGATGGCAACACTGCAGGAGAAATGCTAGCACAGGCTTCCAGTATCCGTACCCTCTCCTCCCGCTCCTCACACACTGATAGCAACACCGCAGGAGAAATGCCAGCACAGGCTTCCAGTATCCTTACCCTCTTCTCCCACTCTTCACACACTGATAGCAACACCGCAGGAGAAATGCCAGCACAGGCTTCCAGTATCCGTACCCTCTTCTCCCACTCCTCACACACTGATAGCAACACTGCAGGAGAAATGCCAGCACAGGCTTCCAGTATTCGTACCCTCTTCTCCCACTCCTCACACACTGATAGCAACACCGCAGGAGAAATGCTAGCACAGGCTTCCAGTATCTGTACCCTCTTCTCCCACTCCTCACACACTGATAGCAACACCGCAGGAGAAATGCTATCACAGGCTTCCAGTATCCGTACCCTCTTCTCCCACTCTTCACACACTGATAGCAACACTGCAGGAGAAATGCTAGCACAGGCTTCCAGTATCCGTACCCTCTTCTCCCACTCTTCACACACTGATAGCAACACTGCAGGAGAAATGCTAGCACAGGCTTCCAGTATCCGTACCCTCTTCTCCCACTCTTCACACACTGATAGCAACACTGCAGGAGAAATGCCAGCACAGGCTTCCAGTATCCGTACCCTCTTCTCCCACTCCTCACACACTGATAGCAACACCGCAGGAGAAATGCCAGCACAGGCTTCCAGTATCCGTACCCTCTTCTCCCACTCTTCACACACTGATAGCAACACTGCAGGAGAAATGCCAGCACAGGCTTCCAGTATCCGTACCCTCTTCTCCCACTCTTCACACACTGATAGCAACACTGCAGGAGAAATGCCAGCACAGGCTTCCAGTATCCGTACCCTCTTCTCCCACTCTTCACACACTGATAGCAACACCGCAGGAGAAATGCCAGCACAGGCTTCCAGTATCCATACCCTCTTCTCCCACTCTTCACACACTGATGGCAACACTGCAGGAGAAATGCTAGCACAGGCTTCCAGTATCTGTACCCTCTTCTCCCACTCCTCACACACTGATAGCAACACAGCAGGAGAAATGCTATCACAGGCTTCCAGTATCCATAACCTCTTCTCCCACTCTTCACACACTGATAGCAACACCGCAGGAGAAATGCCAGCACAGGCTTCCAGTATCCATACCCTCTTCTCCCACTCTTCACACACTGATGGCAACACTGCAGGAGAAATGCTAGCACAGGCTTCCAGTATCTGTACCCTCTTCTCCCACTCCTCACACACTGATAGCAACACAGCAGGAGAAATGCTATCACAGGCTTCCAGTATCCATAACCTCTTCTCCCACTCTTCACACACTGATAGCAACACCGCAGGAGAAATGCCAGCACAGGCTTCCAGTATCCATACCCTCTTCTCCCACTCTTCACACACTGATAGCAACACTGCAGGAGAAATGCCAGCACAGGCTTCCAGTATCCGTACCCTCTTCTCCCACTCTTCACACACTGATAGCAACACTGCAGGAGAAATGCTAGCACAGGCTTCCAGTATCCGTACCCTCTTCTCCCACTCCTCACACACTGATAGCAGCACCGCAGGAGAAATGCCAGCACAGGCTTCCAGTATCCGTACCCTCTTCTCCCACTCTTCACACACTGATGGCAACACTGCAGGAGAAATGCCAGCACAGGCTTCCAGTATCCGTACCCTCTTCTCCCACTCTTCACACACTGATAGCAACACTGCAGGATAAATGCTAGCACAGGCTTCCAGTATCTGTACCCTCTTCTCCCATTCTTCACACACTGATAGCAACACCGCAGGAGAAATGCCAGCACAGGCTTCCAGTATCTGTACCCTCTTCTCCCATTCTTCACACACTGATAGCAACACTGCAGGAGAAATGCTAGCACAGGCTTCCAGTATCTGTACCCTCTTCTCCCATTCTTCACACACTGATAGCAACACTGCAGGAGAAATGCTAGCACAGGCTTCCAGTATCCATACCCTCTTCTCCCACTCTTCACACACTGATAGCAACACCGCAGGAGAAATGCTAGCACAGGCTTCCAGCATCCGTACCCTCTTCTCCCACTCTTCACACACTGATGGCAACACTGCAGGAGAAATGCTAGCACAGGCTTCCAGTATCCGTACCCTCTCCTCCCACTCCTCACACACTGATAGCAGCACCGCAGTAGAAATGCTAACACAGGCTTCCAGTATCCGTACCCTCTCCTCCCACTCTTCACACACTGATAGCAACACTGCAGGAGAAATGCCAGCACAGGCTTCCAGTATCCGTACCCTCTTCTCCCACTCCTCACACACTGATAGCAACACCGCAGGAGAAATGCTATCACAGGCTTCCAGTATCCGTACCCTCTTCTCCCACTCCTCACACACTGATAGCAACACCGCAGGAGAAATGCCAGCACAGGCTTCCAGTATCCATACCCTCTTCTCCCACTCTTCACACACTGATAGCAACACTGCAGGAGAAATGCCAGCACAGGCTTCCAGTATCCGTACCCTCTTCTCCCACTCTTCACACACTTATAGCAACACTGCAGGAGAAATGCTAGCACAGGCTTCCAGTATCCGTACCCTCTTCTCCCACTCTTCACACACTGATGGCAACACTGCAGGAGAAATGCCAGCACAGGCTTCCAGTATCCGTACCCTCTTCTCCCACTCTTCACACACTGATAGCAACACTGCAGGAGAAATGCTAGCACAGGCTTCCAGTATCCGTACCCTCTTCTCCCACTCCTCACACACTGATAGCAACACCGCAGGAGAAATGCTATCACAGGCTTCCAGTATCCGTACCCTCTTCTCCCACTCTTCACACACTGATAGCAACACCGCAGGAGAAATGCCAGCACAGGCTTCCAGTATCCATACCCTCTTCTCCCACTCTTCACACACTGATAGCAACACTGCAGGACAAATGCCAGCACAGGCTTCCAGTATCCGTACCCTCTTCTCCCACTCTTCACACACTGATAGCAACACTGCAGGAGAAATGCTAGCACAGGCTTCCAGTATCCGTACCCTCTTCTCCCACTCCTCACACACTGATAGCAACACCGCAGGAGAAATGCTATCACAGGCTTCCAGTATCCGTACCCTCTTCTCCCACTCTTCACACACTGATAGCAACACCGCAGGAGAAATGCCAGCACAGGCTTCCAGTATCCGTACCCTCTTCTCCCACTCTTCACACACTGATAGCAACACTGCAGGAGAAATGCCAGCACAGGCTTCCAGTATCTGTACCCTCTTCTCCCATTCTTCACACACTGATAGCAACACTGCAGGAGAAATGCTAGCACAGGCTTCCAGTATCCGTACCCTCTTCTCCCACTCTTCACACACTGATAGCAACACCGCAGGAGAAATGCCAGCACAGGCTTCCAGTATCCGTACCCTCTTCTCCCACTCCTCACACACTGATAGCAACACTGCAGGAGAAATGCCAGCACAGGCTTCCAGTATCTGTACCCTCTTCTCCCACTCCTCACACACTGATAGCAACACTGCAGGAGAAATGCCAGCACAGGCTTCCAGTATCCATACCCTCTTCTCCCACTCCTCACACACTGATAGCAACACTGCAGGAGAAATGCCAGCACAGGCTTCCAGTATCCGTACCCTCTTCTCCCATTCTTCACACACTGATAGCAACACCGCAGGAGAAATGCTAGCACAGGGGTCCAGTATCCGTACCCTCTTTTCCCACTCTTCACACACTGATAGCAGCACCGCAGGAGAAATGCTAGCACAGGCTTCCAGTATCCATACCCTCTTCTCCCACTCCTCACACACTGATAGCAACACTGCAGGATAAATGCTAGCACAGGCTTCCAGTATCCGTACCCTCTTCTCCCACTCTTCACACACTGATAGCAACACTGCAGGAGAAATGCCAGCACAGGCTTCCAGTATCCGTACCCTCTTCTCCCACTCTTCACACACTGATAGCAACACTGCAGGAGAAATGCTAGCACAGGCTTCCAGTATCCGTACCCTCTTCTCCCACTCTTCACACACTGATAGCAACACTGCAGGAGAAATGCCAGCACAGGCTTCCAGTATCCGTACCCTCTTCTCCCACTCTTCACACACTGATAGCAACACTGCAGGAGAAATGCCAGCACAGGTTTCCAGTATCCGTACCCTCTTCTCCCACTCCTCACACACTGATAGCAACACTGCAGGAGAAATGGTAGCACAGGCTTCCAGTATCCGTACCCTCTCCTCCCACTCTTCACACACTGATAGCAACACTGCAGGAGAAATGCCAGCACAGGCTTCCAGTATCCGTACCCTCTCCTCCCACTCCTCACACACTGATAGCAACACCGCAGGAGAAATGCCAGCACAGGCTTCCAGTATCCGTACCCTCTTCTCCCACTCTTCACACACTGATAGCAACACTGCAGGAGAAATGCCAGCACAGGCTTCCAGTATCCGTACCCTCTTCTCCCACTCTTCACACACTGATAGCAACACTGCAGGAGAAATGCCAGCACAGGTTTCCAGTATCCGTACCCTCTTCTCCCACTCTTCACACACTGATAGCAACACCGCAGGAGAAATGCCAGCACAGGCTTCCAGTATCCGTACCCTCTTCTCCCACTCTTCACACACTGATAGCAACACTGCAGGAGAAATGCCAGCACAGGCTTCCAGTATCTGTACCCTCTTCTCCCTCTCTTCACACACTGATAGCAACACCGCAGGAGAAATGCCAGCACAGGTTTCCAGTATCCGTACCCTCTTCTCCCACTCTTCACACACTGATAGCAACACTGCAGGAGAAATGCCAGCACAGGTTTCCAGTATCCGTACCCTCTTCTCCCACTCTTCACACACTGATAGCAACACTGCAGGAGAAATGCCAGCACAGGCTTCCAGTATCCGTACCCTCTTCTCCCACTCTTCACACACTGATAGCAACACTGCAGGAGAAATGCCAGCACAGGCTTCCAGTATCCGTACCCTCTTCTCCCACTCTTCACACACTGATAGCAACACTGCAGGAGAAATGCCAGCACAGGTTTCCAGTATCCGTACCCTCTTCTCCCACTCCTCACACACTGATAGCAACACCGCAGGAGAAATGCTAGCACAGGCTTCCAGTATCTGTACCCTCTTCTCCCACTCTTCACACACTGATAGCAACACCGCAGGAGAAATGCTAGCACAGGCTTCCAGTATCCGTACCCTCTTCTCCCACTCCTCACACACTGATAGCAACACCGCAGGAGAAATGCCAGCACAGGCTTCCAGTATCTGTACCCTCTTCTCCCACTCTTCACACACTGATAGCAACACCGCAGGAGAAATGCTAGCACAGGCTTCCAGTATCTGTACCCTCTTCTCCCACTCTTCACACACTGATAGCAACACCGCAGGAGAAATGCTAGCACAGGCTTCCAGTATCCGTACCCTCTTTTCCCACTCTTCACACACTGATAGCAACACTGCAGGAGAAATGCTAGCACAGGCTTCCAGTATCTGTGCCCTCTTCTCCCACTCCTCACACACTGATAGCAACACCGCAGGAGAAATGCCAGCACAGGCTTCCAGAATCCGTACCCTCTTCTCCCACTCTTCACACACTGATAGCAACACCGCAGGAGAAATGCCAGCACAGGCTTCCAGTATCCGTACCCTCTTCTCCCACTCTTCACACACTGATAGCAACACTGCAGGAGAAATGCTAGCACAGGCTTCCAGTATCCGTACCCTCTTCTCCCAGTCTTCACACACTGATAGCAACACTGCAGGAGAAATGGTAGCACAGGCTTCCAGTATCCGTACCCTCTTCTCCCACTCTTCTTACACTGATAGCAACACCGCAGGAGAAATGCCAGCACAGGCTTCCAGTATCCGTACCCTCTTCTCCCACTCTTCACACACTGATAGCAACACTGCAGGAGAAATGCTAGCACAGGCTTCCAGTATCCGTACCCTCTTCTCCCACTCTTCACACACTGATAGCAACACTGCAGGAGAAATGCCAGCACAGGTTTCCAGTATCCGTACCCTCTTCTCCCACTCCTCACACACTGATAGCAACACTGCAGGAGAAATGGTAGCACAGGCTTCCAGTATCCGTACCCTCTCCTCCCACTCTTCACACACTGATAGCAACACTGCAGGAGAAATGCCAGCACAGGCTTCCAGTATCCGTACCCTCTCCTCCCACTCCTCACACACTGATAGCAACACTGCAGGAGAAATGCCAGCACAGGCTTCCAGTATCCGTACCCTCTTCTCCCACTCTTCACACACTGATAGCAACACTGCAGGAGAAATGCCAGCACAGGTTTCCAGTATCCGTACCCTCTTCTCCCACTCTTCACACACTGATAGCAACACCGCAGGAGAAATGCCAGCACAGGCTTCCAGTATCCGTACCCTCTTCTCCCACTCTTCACACACTGATAGCAACACTGCAGGAGAAATGCCAGCACAGGCTTCCAGTATCTGTACCCTCTTCTCCCTCTCTTCACACACTGATAGCAACACCGCAGGAGAAATGCCAGCACAGGTTTCCAGTATCCGTACCCTCTTCTCCCACTCTTCACACACTGATAGCAACACTGCAGGAGAAATGCCAGCACAGGTTTCCAGTATCCGTACCCTCTTCTCCCACTCTTCACACACTGATAGCAACACTGCAGGAGAAATGCCAGCACAGGCTTCCAGTATCCGTACCCTCTTCTCCCACTCTTCACACACTGATAGCAACACTGCAGGAGAAATGCCAGCACAGGCTTCCAGTATCCGTACCCTCTTCTCCCACTCTTCACACACTGATAGCAACACTGCAGGAGAAATGCCAGCACAGGTTTCCAGTATCCGTACCCTCTTCTCCCACTCCTCACACACTGATAGCAACACCGCAGGAGAAATGCTAGCACAGGCTTCCAGTATCTGTACCCTCTTCTCCCACTCTTCACACACTGATAGCAACACCGCAGGAGAAATGCTAGCACAGGCTTCCAGTATCCGTACCCTCTTCTCCCACTCCTCACACACTGATAGCAACACCGCAGGAGAAATGCCAGCACAGGCTTCCAGTATCTGTACCCTCTTCTCCCACTCTTCACACACTGATAGCAACACCGCAGGAGAAATGCTAGCACAGGCTTCCAGTATCTGTACCCTCTTCTCCCACTCTTCACACACTGATAGCAACACCGCAGGAGAAATGCTAGCACAGGCTTCCAGTATCCGTACCCTCTTTTCCCACTCTTCACACACTGATAGCAACACTGCAGGAGAAATGCTAGCACAGGCTTCCAGTATCTGTGCCCTCTTCTCCCACTCCTCACACACTGATAGCAACACCGCAGGAGAAATGCCAGCACAGGCTTCCAGTATCCGTACCCTCTTCTCCCACTCTTCACACACTGATAGCAACACCGCAGGAGAAATGCCAGCACAGGCTTCCAGTATCCGTACCCTCTTCTCCCACTCTTCACACACTGATAGCAACACTGCAGGAGAAATGGTAGCACAGGCTTCCAGTATCCGTACCCTCTTCTCCCAGTCTTCACACACTGATAGCAACACTGCAGGAGAAATGGTAGCACAGGCTTCCAGTATCCGTACCCTCTTCTCCCACTCTTAACACACTGATAGCAACACCGCAGGAGAAATGCCAGCACAGGCTTCCAGTATCCGTACCCTCTTCTCCCACTCTTCACACACTGATAGCAACACTGCAGGAGAAATGCTAGCACAGGCTTCCAGTATCCGTACCCTCTTCTCCCACTCTTCACACACTGATAGCAACACTGCAGGAGAAATGGTAGCACAGGCTTCCAGTATCCGTACCCTCTTCTCCCAGTCTTCACACACTGATAGCAACACTGCAGGAGAAATGCTAGCACAGGCTTACAGTATCCGTACCCTCTTCTCCCACTCCTCACACACTGATAGCAACACCGTAGGAGAAATGCCAGCACAGGCTTCCAGTATCCGTACCCTCTTCTCCCAGTCTTCACACACTAATAGCAACGCCGCAGGAGAAATGCTAGCACAGGCTTCCAGTATCCGTACCCTCTTCTCCCACTCTTCACACACTGATAGCAACACTGCAGGAGAAATGCTAGCACAGGCTTCCAGTATCCGTACCCTCTTCTCCCAGTCTTCACACACTGAAAGCAACACTGCAGGAGAAATGCTAGCACAGGCTTCCAGTATCCGTACCCTCTTCTCCCACTCCTCACACACTGATAGCAACACCGCAGGAGAAATGCCAGCACAGACTTCCAGTATCCGTACCCTCTTCTCCCAGTCTTCACACACTGATAGCAACACCGCAGGAGAAATGCCAGCACAGGCTTCCAGTATCCGTACCCTCTTCTCCCAGTCTACACACACTGATAGCAGCACCGCAGGAGAAATGCCAGCACAGGCTTCCAGTATCCGTACCCTCTTCTCCCACTCTTCACACACTGATAGCAACACTGCAGGAGAAATGCTAGCACAGGCTTCCAGTATCTGTACCCTCTTCTCCCACTCTTCACACACTGATAGCAACACTGCAGGAGAAATGCTAGCACAGGCTTCCAGTATCCATAGTTTCAGGTGCTGCACATCTCATATCTTCACAGCATAGACAATTGCCTTCAGATGACCCCAAAGATAAAAGTCTAAGGGGGTCAGATTGGGAGACCTTGGAGGCCATTCGACTGGCCCATGACGACCAATCCACTTTCCAGGAAACTGTTCATCTAGGAATGCTTGGACCTGACACCCATAATGTGGTGGTGCACCATCTTGCTGGAAAAACTCAGGGAACGTGCCAGCTTCAGTGCATAAAGAGGGAAACACATCATCATGTAGCAATTTCGCATATCAAGTGGCCTTGAGGGTTCCATTGATGAAGAATGTCCCCACTATCTTTGTACCCCATATACCACACCATCACTGTTTTTATTCCGACAGTCTTGGAGGGATCTATCCAATGTGGGTTAGTATCAGACCAATATCGGTGGTTTTGTTTGTAAACTTCACCATTCACATAAATGTTTGCCTCATCACTGAACCATATCTTCTGAGTAAACTGAGGGTCCTGTTTCAATTTTTGTTTTGCCCATTCTGCAAATTTAGTGCACCGATCTGGGTCATCCTTGTTGAGATGCTGCAGTAGCTGGAGTTTGTAAGGGTGACATTTGTGAGTAGCTAATATCCGCCGGAGGGATGTACGACTAATGCCACTCACCAGTGACATGCGGCGAGTGCTACGCTGTGGGCTCTTGCTGAATGAAGCTAGGACAGCCACTGATATTTCTTCATTAGTGACAGATTTCATGTGTCCACAATTTGGCAAATCCAACACTGAACCAGTTTTACAAAACTTAGCTAGCAGTTTGCTAACTGTAGCATGGGAGATGGATGGTCTCGTAGGGTGTCTTGCATTGAAATCTGCTGCAATGACCCAGTTACTGCGCTCACCAGACATCAACACAATTTCTATCCGCTCCTCACGTGTTAATCCCGGCGACATGTCAATGGCTGTAAACAAAGAGAAACTTGTAAATAACTCTTGAAAGAGTTAAAACCAAGCACACCATTGTTTTACTTGTGAAATTCCCGATACGTTTGATGTGTCACATGACCCTCTTCCTATTGAAAAAAAAAAAGTTGGATTCAAAATGGCTGACTTCAAAATGGCCGCCATGGTCACCACCCTTCTTGAAAAGTTTCCCCCCTCACATATACTAATGTGCCACAAACAGGAAGTTTCACCAACAATTTGCATTTTATTAAGGTGTATCCATATAAATGGCCCACCCTGTATATGTGTGTGTGTAACGCTAATACAAAATAAACAACACCACAAGTAAATAAAGCAATAACCTCTAGTGTTGAGCGTAATGACCTAATTACGATTACGCAAAATTCTGAGTAATTTGCAAAATAATTTTTTTTTTGCCATAATCGAAAACTCATAATTTAGCGAAATTTCGTGTTTATGTGAAATTTCATAATTACGATAGTTTTTCGTAATTATGATCGTTTTCACAACGGAAACGACTCGGAATTTTGTGTTTAACGCGGAACTTCGGCCGTTGTTCCAGTCCAGAGCCTCCTGATACATTTAAAGTGCCAGCACATGCAGGGACCTTTGCATTATCAGATATTGCAAGGCCCAAAACCAAGTGTCTTAGCATGCATGACCGCTAAGTGCACCTTGACAAAGAGCACCTGTCTTAGAAGTGGCTGCAGGTAGATCCTCCTGATACATTTAAAGTGACAGCATGTGCAATTGTGTAATTGCAATCAATGAGTGACTTTCCTGAGTTTAGTAATAACTTAAATTTGCAAAATTACTATCAAAAACGAAATGATGTCCATTTTCGAAATTGCGCGTTAAACACGAATTTGCGCTGTGACAAAAATTTTGCTTACGTAATTCCAAATTACTGTTCACATGGCAATTACGAGATTACTAATTCACGTCGTAATGACAAAACTTACGTCCGTAACTAGTGAAACACAAAATTACGCAAAACACAAAATTACACAAATTTCGGATCAACACTAATAACACTAATAACACTAATAACCTCCTATTTCTTCTTCAGGCCCCGGTCTCTTATCTTGGAGGCTCAGCAAACACTTGCAGAACAGCAGTCTTCCAGCCCCCCAGCAGATGAAGGAAACCTGGAAGTGGCCATCAGATTGCCCATACTGAAAATACAGATGATTTTCCTACCTTTTAGGTTTCGTGTCTATAAGGAATATAAAAAATAAGTGATTGGAATTGTGTATCTAGTATCTGTCCATAGCACCTGCCACTGTACCATGCTGCTTCCTGAGCTCAATAGCACTATGGAACCTACATGAGACCATATACCAAATCACAGCCAATCAGAGAAGCTTTATAGAGAACCAAATGCATACAAATCCACAGCGCTTGGTACCCAGATCGGCATCTGCAGTAACCCCACAGTGCTCAAAATCGTGTTTCCATAGTGACCATCACCAGAAATAAATCGAGAAAGGTCACTTCTCCATCCAAGAAACATATAAACATTTATTAGAAGCTGAATCTACATCACATATACAATGGCCTCAATTCACTAAGATCATGCTGGAGATAATAAGGCAAGAGAAAACTTACCTCCACACAGTGAGAGAGTAATCTTATCTCTTCATTCCTTAAGTTACCTGCTCTGTAGTTATTTTACCTCCTCTGTAGTTATTTTCACACACAGTTAATAAACAGCCTGTTTTTAACTCTGGAGTTATTTTAAAGATTGAAGAGTTAACTTAAAGACAGAAGAGTTAACTTTAGGTTTGCCTGAGGTAAAATGTTTCCTGAATACTACATGCCTCATCACCATGGTGATCACTCTAGAAGAGTTATTAAAGACAGGAGATAAGCTTAGTGAATTGAGGCCAATGACTTACTTCCAGGGTCCTTTTGACAGGGACTAGTGTTGGGCGAACAGTGTTCGCCACTGTTCGGGTTCTGCAGAACATCACCCTGTTCGGGTGATGTACGAGTTCGGCCGAACACCTGATGGTGTTCGGCCAAACATGCGGCCGAACAAAGAGCGCAGGGCCGAACGTTCCCCGAACGTTCGGCTAGCGCTGTGATTGGCCGAACGGGTCACGTGGTTCGGACCCGAACGCGCTCTGATTGGCCGAACTGTCACGTGGTTCGGGTAAATAAATACCCGAACCACGTCATATCTCCGCCATTTCTCTGTGGGTTTAGCTTTGGGTAGGCAGGCAGGGTAGTTCGCGCTCCAGCCACGCTAGCCAGGGTCCCCCCAGTCATTGTTTCGCTGCTGGGAATAGTAGTACACCGCTCGCTCAGCCACACTATATAGCATTCTGTTTACTGCCACTCTGTGTACACCGCTCAGCCAGACTATATAGCATTGTGTGTACTGCCACTGTGTACCTCGCTCAGCCACGCTATATATAGCATTGTGTTTACTGCCACTCTGTGTACACCGCTCAGCCAGACTATACAGCATTGTGTGTACTGCCACTCTGTGTACACGGCTCAGCCAGACTATATAGCATTGTGTGTACTGCCACTCTGTGTACACTGCTCAGCCAGACTATATAGCATTGTGTGTACTGCCACTCTGTGTACACCGCTCAGCCAGACTATATAGCATTGTGTGTACTGCCACTCTGTGTACACCGCTCATCCAGACTATATAGCATTGTGTGTACTGCCACTCTGTGTACACTGCTCAGCCAGACTATATAGCATTGTGTGTACTGCCACTCTGTGTACACCGCTCAGCCAGACTATATAGCATTGTGTGTACTGCCACTCTGTGTACACCGCTCAGCCAGACTATATAGCATTGTGTTTACTGCCACTTTGTGTACACCGCTCAGCCACACTATATAGCATTGTTTACTGCCACTCTGTGTACACCGCTCTGCCAGACTATATAGCATTGTGTGTACTGCCACTCTGTGTACACCGCTCAGCCAGACTATATAGCATTGTTTACTGCCACTCTGTGTACACCGCTCAGCCACACTATATAGCATTGTTTACTGCCACTCTGTGTACACTGCTCAGCCACACTATATAGCATTGTTTACTGCCACTCTGTGTACACCGCTCAGCCACACTATATAGCATTGCGTGTACTGCCACTCTGTGTACACGGCTCAGCCAGACTATATAGCATTGTGTGTACTGCCACTCTGTGTACACTGCTCAGCCAGACTATATAGCATTGTTTACTGCCACTCTGTGTACACGGCTCAGCCACACTATATAGCATTGTTTACTGCCACTCTGTGTACACCGCTCAGCCAGACTATATAGCATTGTGTGTACTGCCACTCTGTGTACACCGCTCAGCCAGACTATATAGCATTGTTTACTGCCACTCTGTGTACACGGCTCAGCCAGACTATATAGCATTGTTTACTGCCACTCTGTGTACACGGCTCAGCCACACTATATAGCATTGTTTACTGCCACTCTGTGTACACCGCTCAGCCAGACTATATAGCATTGTTTACTGCCACTCTGTGTACACCGCTCAGCCAGACTATATAGCATTGTTTACTGCCACTCTGTGTACACGGCTCAGCCACACTATATAGCATTGTTTACTGCCACTCTGTGTACATGGCTCAGCCAGACTATATAGCATTGTGTGTACTGCCACTCTGTGTACACCGCTCAGCCAGACTATATAGCATTGTTTACTGCCACTCTGTGTACACGGCTCAGCCACACTATATAGCATTGTTTACTGCCACTCTGTGTACATCGCTCAGCCAGACTATATAACATTGTGTGTACTGCCACTCTGTGTACACCGCTCAGCCAGACTATATAGCATTGTGTGTACTGCCACTCTGTGTACACCGCTCAGCCAGACTATATAGCATTGTGTTTACTGCCACTCTGTGTACACCGCTCAGCCACACTATATAGCATTGCGTACTCTGCCAGTCAGTGTGTATATTGCTGGGATCAGTAATACTCCACTCACCGCCAACCACTATATGAGCTCACCATGAGTTCCTCAGAGACCTCCGCTGTGAGCAGCACTCCCAACAACAGCAACAGCCAACGCCCCACGCAAGCTATAACATCCACCCCAGCAGCCAGTGGTCAGCAGCAGCCCTCTCCGGAGGAGAACGTTGTGTCCATCGGTCCGTCGCCAGAGCGATTAATGAGGGCTGCCATTGAGGAGATGATGGGGCCTGATGTGGAGGAGGAGGTCTGGCTCAAGCCAGCATCCCAAGTTAATGTTGAGGACGATGAGGGGTCTGTGTCTGGGGATGTTGGGGTGGCAGAGGTGGTGGGTGGGTCAGACTCAGGAGAAGAGTTGTATGATGAGGATGATGATCGGGACCATCTGTATGCGCCTCAGAGTCCGACCCCGGAAAACATGTTGTATCGTGTGTTTAGATACTAAAATCTGTGTTCCCAGTAGTGTTGGGCGAACAGTGTTCGCCACTGTTCGGGTTCTGCAGAACATCACCCCGTTCGGGGTGACTATATAGCAGACTATATAGCATTGTGTTTACTGCCACTCTGTGTACACGGCTCACCCACACTATATAGCATTGTGTTTACTGCCACTCTGTGTCTGCTGGGAACAGTAGTACACCGCTCACCCGCCACTGTATAGCATTGTGCTCTGTGTCGCTGCTGGCAATAGTGGTACACCGCTCACCCACCACTGTATAGCATTTCTGTACTGCCACTTTACTGCTGCCAGTCAGCGTGTACTTTAAGGATAAGTGAAATGAGGAAGAAATCCGGTGAAAGAGGGAGGGGCAAGGGAAGAGGTGTTTCCCCTGACGGTTCACGTACAGGCCACAGGGGAGCACCCAAGAAAACCCACTCAATACCGCCCATGTTGTCCAGGACAACCACCCTCACAGATCCAAAAGAACAGGACCAGATAATTACTTGGATGACCTCTCAAGCGTCCAGCAGTGGGTTAAGCAGCACCAGCACATCATGCACGAGGTCCGAGTCCTCAGCCAGTTACAAGGAGCCAGTGGGCACAAAGCTGACACAACCGGCAGCGACACCACGCACACAACTGCCAGATAACCAGACGATGTTGGAGTGAGCTGCGCAGAGGTTGTTCTGGGGAGCTCTACTCCACGGCGGCGGCCCCCCACAATGACATATGACGAGTTTGAGGAGATGGAAGAGGAGGGTATGGACAATGTGGACATAGACCCAGATTTTGTTTGTGAACGAGAACATCGCCGTCGTAGCAGCAGCACAGATGAGTCTGTTGAAGAACCCACTGCTGCACGAGTTCGCCTTGTGCCACAAGGTAGGCGTCGCGCAATTTCAGGCACCACAAGCGTGGAAGTTCAAGTGAGAGGCAAAAGAGGCGCAAACAGAAATCGCCAGCAAGGCAGGTGCTCCAAAGTCTGGGCTTTCTTTGAAGACTGCACTGAGGATGTTACCATGGCGATTTGCAAGGTGTGCAAGACCCACCTGAGCAGGGGGAAAAGTATTAACAACCTCTCCACCACCAGCATGAGCCACCACATGCTATCCAAACATCCCACTCTGTGGGCAAACGCGGCAGGACAGGGTACCACCAGCAACACTGCCTCCCTTGGGTTCACCAGACTCACCACCAGACCCGCCTCAGCAGCAGCAGTAGCCCAGCCATTGCGTGGTTCACAACATTCACAAACATCAGACGACGCTGACACTGTCACTTTCCGGAGTAGTGCTCTTGAGGTCTCCCAGTGTTCATCAAACACAACAACCAACAGCCCTTCGGTGTGCAGCCCTACGGTTCAGTTGTCTGTCTCGGAGATGTTTGAGCGCAAGAGGAAATTGCCAGCAAATGACCCCCGGGCCGTGGCAGTAACAGCCAGCATAGCCAAGCTTCTGGCCTGCGAAATGCTGCCATATCGAGTGGTGGAGACAAACAGCTTCAAGGGCATGATGTCAGTGGCCATCCCACGTTACGTGGATCCCATCCGCTACCACTTTGTGCGCTCTGCAGTGCCTGAGTTGCATGAGCACGTGGTCAGCAAAATAACCCGAAGCTTGAAGAATGCCGTTGCCTGCAAGGTTCACCTCACCACTGACACCTGGACGAGTGCGTTCGGCCAGGGTCGATACATCTCCCTTACCGCGCACTGGGTGAACCTTGTGGAGCCTGGCAGCGATTCCTCAGCTCACCTGCTACGGCGCGGGTGTTGCCACGCCGCACAGCTGCACCGCCGTCCCTCCCACTGGATAACAACAGCAGCACCTACCTCTCTGACTCCTTCTCCTCCAACGCATCTCAAAGCTGTACCTCATCCGGAAACGCTAACCCAGCACCAGCAGCAGTAGGATCGTGGAAGCAGTGCAGCACAGCTGTTGGCATGCGTCAGCAAGCGTTGCTGAAGCTGATCTGCCTTGGGGATAAGCAGCACACAGGGGAGGAAATTTGGAGGGGAATAAAGGAACAGACGGATTTGTGGCTGGCACCGCTGGACCTTAAACCGGGCATGAAGCTAGACACCTGGCACGAACTGGCAATGTACGCAATAGAGGTGCTGGCTTGCCCGGCAGCCAGCGTTATGTCGGAACGCTGTTTCAGTGCTGCCGGAGGCATCGTCACAGATCGGCATATCCGCCTCTCCACAGAAAATGCAGACCGTCTGACTCAAATTAAAATGAATCAATCCTGGATTGGAAACGACTACGCAACACTCCAGGACCCCAACCAAGTAACATGACCAATGAACATCTGGGATGGTTTAGCGTTTCCGGTCCCTGTTTATTGAACCTCTCATCTGTATTACATTTATGACTGCATGGCGTCAAAAAGCATTGCTGCTAAATCCGCACGCTTTTTGTCCTCATGCAAGGCCTGTGTTGTTGTGTCTCAAAAAGCATGGCCTTCTCCTCCTGCGCCTGCTCCTGTTCCATCACATGTGCTGCTGCTGCTGGGTTAGCGTTGCCGGTCCCTGTTTATGGAACCTCTTATCTTTATTACATTTATGACTGCATGGCGGCAAAAAGCATTGCTGCTATATCCGCACGCTTTTTGTCCTCATGCAAGGCCTGTGTTGTTGTGTCTCAAAAAGCATGGCCTTCTCCTCCTGCGCCTGCTCCTGTTCCATCACGTGTGCTGCTGCTGCTGGGTTAGCATTGCCGGTCCCTGTTTATGGAACCTCTTATCTTTATTACATTTATGACTGCATGGCGGTAAAAAGCATGCTATCCGCACGCTTCTTGTCCTCATGCAAGGCCTGGGTTGTTGTGTCTCAAAAAGCGTGGCCTTCTCCTCCTGCACCTCCTCCTGTTCCATCACGTCTGCTGCTGCTGCTGCTGCTGGGTTAGCGTTGCCGGTGACGGTCCCTGTTTATGGAACCTCTTATCTTTATTACATTTATGACTGCATGGTGGTAAAAAGCATGCTATCCGCACGCTTCTTGTCCTCATGCAAGGCCTGGGTTGTTGAGTCTCAAAAAGCGTGGCCTTCTCCTCCTGCGCCTCCTCTTGTTCCATCACGTGTGCTGCTGCTGCTGCTGCTGGGTTAGCGTTGCCGGTCCCTGTTTATGGAACCTCTTATCTTTATTACATTTATGACTGCATGGCGGTACAAAGCATGCTATCCGCATGCTTCTTGTCCTCATGCAAGGCCTGGGTTGTTGTGTCTCAAAAAGCGTGGCCTTCTCCTCCTGCGCCTCCTCCTGTTCCATCACGTCTGCTGCTGCTGCTGGGTTAGCGTTGCGGGTGACGGTCCCTGTTTATGGAACCTCTTATCTTTATTACATTTATGACTGCATGGCGGTAAAAAGCATGCTATCCGGACGCTTCTTGTCCTCATGCAAGGCCTGGGTTGTTGTGTCTCACAAAGCGTGGCCTTCTCCTCCTGCGCCTCCTCCTGTTCCATCACGTCTGCTGCTGCTGGGTTAGCGTTGCCGGCGCGTGGTCCCTGTTTATTGAACCTCTTATCTTTATTACATTTATGACTGCATGGCGGTACAAAGCATGCTATCCGCACGCTTCTTGTCCTCATGCAAGGCCTGGGTTGTTGTGTCTCACAAAGCGTGGCCTTCTCCTCCTGCGCCTCCTCCTCCTGTTCCATCACGTGTGCTGCTGCTGGTGCTGGGTTAGCGTTACCGGTCCCTTTTCCTGGAATCTCTTCTCTGTATTACATTTATGACTGCATGGCGACAAAAAGCATGTTACCTGTGCAAAGAAACATGACATTTTCCACATTTAAAAGACAGTTTTTCCTTTGAAATTTTACAATCAATTTTCTCAAAAACTATAAGCTCTTTTTCAAATATTTTTTTTCCTCTTGTACCCACTCCCAAGGTGCACATACCCTGCTAATTTGGGGTATGTAGCATGTAAGGAAGCTTTACAAAGCACGAAAGTTCGGGTCCCCATTGACTTCCATTATGTTTGGAGTTCGGCGCGAACACCCGAACATCGCGGCGATGTTCGGCGAACGTTCGCGAACCCGAACATCTAGGTGTTCGCCCAACACTAACAGGGACCCTTAGTTGTTAAAAGCATATAGTGTAACCCAGTACACATTTAAAATCCAAAAACAATCTCATATAAGTTGCCCAGTCTCCAGTTCCAACTGGGAGGAACTGGAGACTGGGCAACTTATATGAGATCGTTTTTGGATTTTAAATGTGTACTGGGTTACACTATAAGCTTTTAACTACTAAGGGTCCCTGTCAAAAGGACCCTGGAAGTAAGTCATTGTATATGTGATGTAGATTCAGCTTCTAATAAATGTTTATATGTTTCTTGGATGGAGAAGTGACCTTTCTCGATTTATTTCTGGTGATGGTCACTATGGAAACATGTTTTTGAGCACTGTGGGGTTACTGCAGATGCCAATCTGAGTACCAAGCGCTGTGGATTTGTATGCATTTTTTTCTTGGAACCTATTGTGGATGTGGTTGATCCTGAGCAGCTGGTGGAACATACACATGAGATAAAGATTGGTTCAGCGCCTGTATATACTACAAAATATGTGTTTATACAGAACCAGCTGACTTGTGGGGGTTGTCATGTTACCTCCAGGAGGGAGGAGTTCACCCCAGAATGTTTTCGCTGTTGTTCTATTCAAGGCATTGCATTTAAAAGCCCCATGAGATAAAATGGGTGCCAGGTGGTGCTGAACACTAAAATGTGGCCGTACATCTATGTAATTTGCAGCCTGATTGAACATCCAATTTAATTCTATCGAATTGGATGAAAATAAGTGCCGCAGCAAGCATGCCCGATAAACAATTAGATCGAGCAATGTTGGAAAATCTCAGGCCGACGCCGTTGATTGGGTGCATGACGGTAATGGCATGCGATATCGAGACAACCAATGAATGCACCGGAACCTTCAGTCACTGTCCCCCAAATCTAAATGTGCCCCCGATACCCCTGCCTTCTCATCTCACTTGATGCAGCTGCTTTGACTGTCCAGCTGCTCCGAGTCTCGTCTGCTGCTTCTGCATGAAAGTCCCATGTGACTTGGCGTGTATAGCATGTGTCACATGTGTGTTCAGTCATTCACACAGCAGCCACATGGGGCGCTCATGCAGAAGCAGCAGTCGAGACCTGGAGCAGCTGGACCAGGTGAGTGCACCTTGGGGGTGGGGGTGGGGGGCAGCGACAAAGTAGTGGAAGCAGCATCACGAGGCCGATTTCCTGAGAGATTTAACTTTTGAAATGGATCAAGAATCAGTCTGCGGTATAAAGGCAGCCAAGAGGTCTCTATCTGATTAGATTCGATCAGAGTGATCTGTCTGTTGGTCAATCTGCCCAAATATTGCCAGATGTATGGGCACCATAACTTCCCCCTTATCTATGCCTAACACTATCTTACCTCCCCCTTCCTACATCTGAAATGTACCTCCCCTGCCTACGCCTAACACTAGCCTCCCCCTTCCTGCACTTTAAATGTACCTCCCCTGCCAATGCCTAACACTAGCCCCCCCATCCTTCTATATATTCCTCCCCCGCCTATGCCTAACACTAGCCTCCCCCTTCCTGCACTTTAAATGTACCTCCCCTGCCTATGCCTAACACTAGCCTCCCCCTTCCTGCACTTTAAATGTACCTCCCCTGCCAATGCCAAACACTAGCCCCCTCCTTCCTACACCTGAAATGTACGTCCCCCGCCAATGCCTAACACTAGCCTCCTCCTTCCTACACCTGAAATGTACCTCCCCCGCCAATGCCTAACACTAGCCTCCTCCTTCCTACACCTGAAATGTACCTCCCCTGCCAGTGCCTAACACTAGCCTCCTCCTTCCTACACCTGAAATGTACCTCCCCCACCAATGCCTAACACTAGCCTTCCCCTTCCTACACCTGAAATGTACCTCCCCCGCCAATGCCCAGCACTAGCCTCCTCCTTCCTACACCTGAAATGTACCTCCCCCGCCAATGCCTAACACTAGCCTCCTCCTTCCTAGACCTGAATTTTACCTCCCCCGCCAATGCCTAACACTAGCCTCCTCCTTCCTACACCTGAAATCTACCTCCCCCACCAATGCCTAACACTAGCCTTCCCCTTCCTACACCTGAAATGTACCTCCCCTGCCTATGCCTAATACTAGCCTTCCCCTTCCTTCTATATATACCTCCCCTGCCTATGCCTAACACTAGCCTCCCCCTTCCTTCTATATATACCTCCCCCACCAATGCCTAACACTAGCCTCCTCCTTCCTACACCTAAAATGTACCTCCCATGCCTATGCCTAACATTAGCCTTCCCATTCCTACACCGGAAATGTACCTCCCCTGCCTATGCCTAACACTAGCTTCCCCCTTCCTACACCTGAAATGTACCTCCCCTGCCTATGCCTAACACTAGCTTCCCCCTTCCTACACCTGAAATGTACCTCCCCTGCCTATGCCTAACACTAGCTTCCCCCTTCTTACACCTGAAATGTACCTCCCCTGCTTATGCCTAACACTAGCCTTCCCCTTCCTACACCTGAAATGTACCTCTCCTGCCTATGCCTAACACTAGCCTTCCCCTTCCTTCTATATATACCTCCCCTGCCTATGCCTAACACTAGCTTCACCCTTCCTTCTATATATACCTCCCCCACCAATGCCTAACACTAGCCTCCTCCTTCCTACACCTGAAATGTACCTCCCATGCCTATGCCTAACATTAGCCTTCCCATTCCTACACCTGAAATGTACCTCCCCTGCCTATGCCTAACACTAGCTTCCCCCTTCCTACACCTGAAATGTACCTCCCCTGCCTATGCCTAACACTAGCTTCCCCCTTCCTACACCTGAAATGTACCTCCCCTGCCTATGCCTAACACTAGCTTCCCCCTTCCTACACCTAAAATGTACCACCCCTGCCTATGCCTAACACTAGCTTCCCCCTTCTTACACCTGAAATGTACCTCCCCTGCTTATGCCTAACACTAGCCTTCCCCTTCCTACACCTGAAATGTACCTCTCCTGCCTATGCCTAACACTAGCCTTCCTCTTCCTTCTATATATACCTCCCCCGCCTATGCCTAACACTAGCTTCCCCCTTCCTACACCTGAAATGTACCTCCCCCGCCAATACCTAACACTAGCCTTCCCCTTCCTACACCTGAAATGTACCTCCCCTGCCTATGCCTAACACTAGCTTCCCCTTCCTACACCTGAAATGTACCTCCCCTGCCTATGCCAAACATTAGCCTTTCCCTTCCTACACCTGAAATGTACCTCCCCTGCCTATGCCTAACACTAGCCTTCCCCTTCCTACACCTGAAATGTACCTCCCCTGCCTATGCCTAACACTAGCCTTCCCCTTCCTTCTATATATACCTCCCTCGCCTATGCCTAACACTAGCTTCCCCCTTCTTACACCTGAAATGTACCTCCCCTGCCTATGCCTAACACTAGCTTCCCCCTTCCTACACCTGAAATGTACCTCCCCTGCCTATGCCTAACATTAGCCTTCCCCTTCCTACACCTGAAATGTACCTCCCCTGCCTATGCCTAACATTAGCCTTTCCCTTCCTACACCTGAAATGTACCTCCCCTGCCTATACCTAACACTAGCTTCCCCCTTCTTACACCTGAAATGTACCTCCCCTGCCTATGCCTAACACTAGCTTCCCCCTTCCTACACCTGAAATGTACCTCCCCTGCCTATGCCTAACATTAGCCTTCCCCTTCCTACACCTGAAATATACCTCCCCCGCCTATGCCTAACACTAGCTTCCCCCTACCTACACCTGAAATGTACCTCCCCTGCTTATGCCTAACCCTAGCCTTCCCCTTCCCACACCTGAAATGTACCTCTCCTGCCTTTGCCTAACACTAGCCTCTCCCTTCCTTCTATATATACCTCCCCCACCAATGCCTAACACTAGCCTCCTCCTTCCTACACCTGAAATGTACCTCCCATGCCTATGCCTAACATTAGCCTTCCCATTCCTACACCTGAAATGTACCTCCCCTGCCTATGCCTAACACTAGCTTCCCCCTTCCTACACCTGAAATGTACCTCCCCTGCCTATGCCTAACACTAGCTTCCCCCTTCCTACACTTGAAATGTACCTCTCCTGCCTATGCCTAACACTAGCCTCCCCCTTTCTACACCTAAAATGTATCTCCTCCCACCAAACCCTAACACTAATCTCCCTGTTACAGACAGCGGAGCTTTTGACTCAATGGTTGGTGTGCACTCTCCTAGGGTGCAGAGTCTAAGTGGCTATGTGTCTTCACCAGAGCACCCCGCAAGGGTTGATGGGTCGCTATCCCTAGTGGGCAACAGACAACTTTGTTGCTTAGTAACCACCAGGTTGCAGTCCCCAGGATTGCCCCACCAGAGAAAAGAATTATGTCTACTGTGGAAGGAGCAAGGAATCAAACTAAGGAACAAGCCAATGGTCAAGGGTAGGTGGTTGGCAGGCTCAAATGGAAACAGGCTGATGTGGAGGGCAGATAGCAGAAAAGCTTAACAGTAACAGGCCAAAGGTCAAGGGCAGGTAACAGACAAAACGGAAGTCAAAAGCAAGCGGGTTCAGCAATGTCCAATCAAATCAAGCAAGATCACAACTAGCCGGAGTCAGGAAGGGGAAAGTGTCAGGAACCGGCCCGCGGCACGCCTGCGTATACGGTTCCCGACTGCGGGTTTGACCAGATTAAGCGGGGAACAGCCTTATTCAAGCTAAAACAAGGCTGGGACCCCTCAGAACACCTCTCACTGCCACCACTAGCTGTTCGCTAGACACTTCCACTCTGCTGTTGAGTCCTCAGCGCGCACTCCGCGTTTTCGTATTCGGGTCAGCTTTGCACTTAGGCCAAATACGGGAACGCCACGCACCCACACACACACACAGTTGCAATCTTACACTGTCGTGAAGCAAAGACCCACTAACAGTCGTTCCGAACGATACTGTTAGCCACTCTGCTGTCGCTACTCGCACTGGCGTTGTTCGTACGTTGGGTCAGCTGCGCGCTTAGGCCAACGTATGACAAACGCCCCCACACACAATGCAATTACAATTTCATACGGTAGTGTTGCTCAAACATACAACTAGGCATGAACTTATACACGGTTACACTTCAGTCTCTTCTAGGCTATGAGTGTTAGTTTAGTACAGCAGAAGTCAAGCTTATTAAAGGGATACTGTAGGGGGGTTGGGGGAAAATGAGCTGAACTTACCCGGGGCTTCTAATGGTCCCCCGCAGACATCCTGTGTTGGCGCAGCCACTCACCGATGCTCCGGCCCCGCTTCCGGTTCACTTCTGGAATTTCTGACTTTAAAGTCAGAAAACCACTGCGCCTGCACGCCCGTGTCCTCGCTCCCGCTGATGTCACCAGGAGTGTACTGCGCAGACACAGACCATACTGGGCCTGCGCTGTGCGCTCTTGATGACATCAGCGGGATCGAGGACACGGCAACGCAGGCGCAGTGGTTTTCAGACTTTAAAGTCTGAAATTCCAGAAATGAACCGGAGACGGGGCCGGAGCATCGGTGAGTGGCTGCGCCAACACAGGATGTCTGCGGGGGACCGTTAGAAGCCCCGGGTAAGTTCAACTCATTTTCCCCTGACCCCCCTACAGTATCCCTTTAAATAATGATTTAATATTCCATAAAAACATAGAACAATGCAGAACTTAATATATACAAATGATTACAAAAAACAAAGTAAAAATAGTTACAAGATAAAAGTTACAAAGATAACACACACGGATATTTGCGTAAAATAAAAATGGGGATTAAAAAAACGTTACCAACTTGAAGGTCTCAACGTTGTCGGCAGGAGCATGCCACTTGTTCGACCAGAAGTCGCGATCAACTCTAGCTATGCGCTAACTCCAAGAGCAGATAGTCACTAGGCATCTGCCTCTGCTTTTTATACTCTGAGCTACGCCTGGAGGCTGCAACTTCCTTGGGGAGGGGAGGAACTAGGTTTTAATTAAATCTCAGACATATTCCATTTCCAGGTAAAAGTCTATACATCAAAGATTGTGAAGTGAGTCTTTCAACTCCAGGTGAAAACTTGATTAAGGCTTTTTCCTGTCTCCGTTTTATTAGATGTAATTTACAGGGTATAGTTTTGCACCTCCACTAATGATTTAATTTCCACAGGTAAAAAATGGTATCAACAGGACTTCACCCATTTCTAATAGCCTGTCATGTAAATTTCAAACGTTCCTGTATTAGTCTCCAGACTCTGGTCCTCTTGCTTTGTGTATTGAGACAATGGGCCGTCTCCTGAGTTCAAAAAACCAGGCAGGTAATCCCATTAGCACTCTCAGAGGAACTGCATACAGACTCAAAGCACCTCATATGGCCAAGACAATCACCCATTTCCTTGCCCCAAGCAACTTAAGGTAACAACTCCCTTCTGGCAGACCTACACGGAACACAGGCAGAAAAATGAAAGAATATGTTCCTTTATTCCTAACATCATCAGCACCCCAATATATCACCACACCTCCCCTCTTTAGAATGGGGCAAGGCAGATGATCTTCCCAGATTATCCTGTCTGCGCCTACATTGTTGGTTCTGCTTGACGGGACAGTCCATCAGCATTCCCATGATTGCTCCCCTTCCTATGTTGAATGGTGAAGCTATATTGTTGGAGAACTAAGCTCCATCACAGCAGTTTTTCATTGTCCCCAGAAACCCGATGTAACCAACTAAGAGGGTTGTGGTCGGTTACGACGGTGAATACACGACCGTAGAGATAGTGCTGCAGCTTTTGTAGGGCCCATACAATTGCCAAGCACTCCTTCTCTATGGTGGCGTAAGCTACCTCCCGGGGTAGCAGCTTCCAACTTAAGTACAGAATCGGATGTTCTTCCCCAGTTTGGTTTACCTGGCTTAATACAGCACCTAGGCCAAAGGCTGAGGCGTCCGTCTGGACTACAAACCGTCGGCTGAAGTCTGGTGCTTGCAACACGGGAGGGCTGGCTAGGGCCCTCTTCAGAGCTGTGAATGACTGTTCACATTCTGGTGTCCAGAGAATCTGCTTGGGCAGCTTCTTTTTTGTTAGGTCTGTCAATGGCTTGGCGAGGGCACTGTAGTTGGGGACAAACTTTCTATAGTACCCTGCAGTCCCTAAGAAGGACTGAATCTGCTTCTTCGTGTGGGGGGTGGGCCAGGACACAATGGCATCTACCTTCCCAGTATCTGGACGAAGCTCTCCCCCCCCCCCCCCCCCCACCACATGTCCCAGGTACTGTACCTGTTTCATGCCTATCTGACACTTGCTAGGCTTGACTGTTAGTCCTGCTGCAGTGATGCGTCCCAGAACCTGTGACAGCTGCGCTAAGTGGTCGTTCCAGTTGGCGCTAAACACGGCGATGTCATCTAGGTAGGCGACAGCGCAGTGTTCCAAACCTTCCAGGAGACAATTTACAACCCGTTGAAAGGTGGCCGGTGCGTTTTTCATTCCAAAAGGCATTACATTAAATTCAAACAGACCTGAGGGGGTGATAAAGGCAGACCTTTCCCGTGCCTCAGCTGTTAGAGGGACCTGCCAGTATCCCCGACTCAAATCCACGTTTGTTAGATATTGCGCGCCAGCTAGCTTATCTAACAATTCGTCGACCCTCGGCATTGGGTAAGCATCTGACGCAGTTATCAAATTTAGTTTTCGATAATCTACACAGAACCGAGTGGTCTGGTCCCGTTTGGGTACTAGCACTACAGGTGATGCCCATGCGCTGTGCGACCGTTGGATCACCCCTAGTGACAGCATTTCCTCAATCTCCTTGCTGATGTGGGCCTGAACCTCAGGGGAGACTCTATAGGCTGACTGTCTAACCGGCTTGTTATTTCCGGTGTCAACATGGTGTACAGCCAGGCTGGTCAGACCAGGGCGGGCTGTAAAGGTACCACGGTAAAGGGTCAGCACATCAGATAGCCCAGCCTGCTGCTCTGCTGTCAACTCCGGATGGATCTGCACCTCGGTAACAGAGTCGGTTTCCTGGGTGGATGCCAGGATGTCAACCAGGGCCTCTGCTTCACCGTCCGGTAGTAAACTGCAGACAGGGAGAGCGCAAGCGGTTCTAGCATGATGTTCCTTTAACATATTTACATGGTATGTTTTCAGCTGCTTGCCTCGGTCATCCAGCGCGACCACATAGGTCACATCACTAATCTTCCTATGTATGGTATAGAGCCCATCCCAAGCGGCCTGCAGCTTATTCTGTCGCATCGGGTTTAGGACCCATACCTTGCGACCTACCTCATAAACTCTCTCCCTAGCCCCGTGGTCATACCACTGCTTCTGGGTGGCCTGGGCTTGAGTCAGATTCTCTCGCACTAACCCCACCAGGGTGTCCATCTTTTCCCGGAACTTTAGAACATATTCCACTATGGAGACCCCGGGACCCATATCCTGCCCCTCCCAGACCTCTCGAATGAGATCGAGGGGTCCGCGTACCCTCCTCCCATATTAGAGCTCAAAGGGCGAGAACCCGGTGGATGCCTGGGGCACCGCACGATAAGCAAACAGTAAGTGGGGCAGGTATCGCTCCCAGTCTCTCCCTTGCGATTCAACAAACACCCTTAGCATCTGTTTCAGAGTACCATTGAACCGCTCACATAACCCATTTGTCTGGGGGTGGTACGGGCTGGCCATGATGTGTTCTACCTGCATTTGTTTACAGAGGCATTCCATTAGGCGCGACATGAATTGTGGGCCGTGATCGGTGAGCATTTCACGGGGAAAACCGACCCGTGAGAAAATGCACACCAATGCGTCCGCAACCTTGTCTGCCCGTATGGAGCTCAGGGCTACAGCTTCAGGGTAGCGAGTGGCATAATCTACCACCGTAAGAATTAAACGTTTCCCTGTGCTGCTGGGTATCGCTAGAGGCCCAATTATGTCAACAGCAACCCTTTGGAAGGGCTCCTCTATTATGGGTAAGGGCCTCAGTGGGGCTTTGTCGGTGTCACCTGCTTTGCCGACCCGCTGACAGGCGACACAAGAACGGCAAAAATCAGCAATATCTGTCCCCATGTGGGGCCAATAAAAATTGTGGGCAAGCCGGGATTTGGTCTTGCGGATCCCCAAGTGACCAGCCAGGGGCACCTCATGTGCTATTCTTAATAGCTGCTCCCTGTACCTGTGGGAACAATCAACTGTTGGTCTGCCTCCTCCACTTCAGACGGCTCAGAGGGAATAACCTCTCTGTACAGTCTGCCGTGTTCCCAGTACACCCTCACTTTGTCGCCCTCCACCGGTGCCCTGTCCGCCAGACTCCTGAGCTCTTCCAGGCTGCTATCAAGTCGCACAGCCTCGGAGAACTCAGCGCTGTCGGCCACAGGCACCAGGGAGGTGGCAAACTGAGAGGCCTCTGGGTCCTCAGAGCCAGGCTCTGAAGTGGAAGAGCCCGACCCAGTGACATCAGCCCCTTCAGTGGACAATTCGTCTGCTGCAGCCCGGTGAGCACTGCGGGTCACCACTGCAGCTGACGGAGCGTTCACTGTACACATGTCATCATGCAACCCATCACATATTACATCAACATTATCTGCATTCATGGTAACAACGTGTCCTCCTCCAGGCCTGGGCACTGGAGACTCACTAGGGCTGGCTCCTAGTACACAGTCCGTAGCCCCTGGGGCCTCACCAGCACTCCCCGCTTGCACAGCATTATCACACAGTACCTTGCAAGAGTCCTGAACTTCTGCGGGGGATGCAGGCTCCATGGGGTGTGGAGTAGGCTCATACCGGGCCACTAACCGTCCTAGGTCAGTACCCAACAAAACGTTCGTGGGGATGGCATCCGTTACCCCCACTTCTTTCATTCCGCTGCCGGCCCCCCAATCCAGGTGGACCAAGGCGGTGGGTATGGCGGGGTGACACTCCCAACTCCTTTGACAGCCATAGTCTTGCTAGGAATGTACTCCTCAGGGTTCACAAGCTGGGGGTGCACTAGAGTCACCTCTGCTCCAGTGTCTCTTAGACCGGTGGTAACCGTATCCCCAACCGTGACAGGTTGCAGATTCTCTGCATAGCTACCTGCATTCCTGGTGGCACACACCGCATTTCGGGCCCCGCCAGAGTTTGGGGCTTCCTTCTTCTTTTCTGGGCACGTAGCACTGATGTGACCCGGTTTGTTACAGGCAAAACATCTCCGCGTGTCAACGGTGGCTGTTCTACCTCCAGGCGGCTGCGGGACTTGGCTTCGCTGGGTGCTCAGAGGACAAGATCTCGCAGTCTTTTCTCCCTTCCAGCTGGGTGCCGCAGTCCTCCGAAAATCAGATGCTCGATTGGACGTGTAGGCATCAGCGACTTTCGCGGCCTCATCTTCGGCTCTCGGTCCCGTATAAACTGCCGGACCTCAACAGGACAAGTGTGTAGGAACTGGTCTTTTATTATCAGTTCCTGCAGGGCATCAAAGGTCTCAACCGCCAGTCCTTTTACCCACTGCTGGAAGGCAGTGCGCAGGTTGCACGCGTGATCCAGGTAACTGTCATTAGGACCTCGCTGCACTGTCCTGAAACGTTTTCGATACACCTCTGGCGTGAGGTGGTATCGTGCAATGATGGCTTTCTTAATTGCCTCAAAGTCTGTTTCTTCCTCCTGGGGGAGACTCACAAACGCCTCCAGGGCCTTGCCTCTCAGCCCTGGTGTGAGATATCTTGCCCACTGCTTACGGGGCACCCCATACTGCCGACAAGTCCTTTCAAACCCCTGTAGGAAAGTGTTTATGTCAGAGTCCTTGTCCATAGCGGGGAACTTATCCAGGGGGATTCTGTGGAATCGCTCACCTTCGCGTTCTGCGGGTCCAGCAGACCGGTTCTGCTGCTGAAGTTTAGCCAGCTCCAGCTGGTGTTGCCGTTCAGCTCTCCCCTCCTCTGCCTGTCGGTGCAGTAGGATCAGCCGAGTTCAGTAGCTTTAGATCAGCTTCCAGAGATGGCATCTCCCTGCTCGGTGGATCGTCCAGGACATCGTCTCCACTCGCATTCTGTGGCGGGAGCGATTCCTCCTCTGGCGTGTCGTGAGCTGCATTCGCTGACGTTGAAGCACGGGCTTGCTCTGCCTCATACTCCTCGAGGGCACGAACCAACTGCTCCTTCGTCTGGCCGCTCACCGTCTCGATGCCTCTGTGCTCACACAGGTTGAGTAGCATCTCTTTGTTTTGCCTTGCATAGCTGGATGCTTTCTGAGCCATCGTGTTGCAAAAAATAAAAAGAAAAAAAAAGGGGGGAAGGGAAAGCAAAATACCACGTGTGTATCTTTGAACAAAAAAAAACGTATATAGATTCTGCACTGAGTAGACTTCTGTAGACTAGTTGCTTCTAGCAAGCTTTCAGCCTTTAGTACTCAGAATAGCGAGCTAAACTGCGTACTAATGTACTAAACGATCCCACCGCTGCCAGCCAATTATGTCAGGAACCGGCCCGCGGCACGCCTGCGTATACGGTTCCCGACTGCGGGTTTGACCAGATTAAGCGGGGAACAGCCTTATTCAAGCTAAAACAAGGCTGGGACCCCTCAGAACACCTCTCACTGCCACCACTAGCTGTTCGCTAGACACTTCCACTCTGCTGTTGAGTCCTCAGCGCGCACTCCGCGTTTTCGTATTCGGGTCAGCTTTGCACTTAGGCCAAATACGGGAACGCCACGCACCCACACACACACACAGTTGCAATCTTACACTGTCGTGAAGCAAAGACCCACTAACAGTCGTTCCGAACGATACTGTTAGCCACTCTGCTGTCGCTACTCGCACTGGCGTTGTTCGTACGTTGGGTCAGCTGCGCGCTTAGGCCAACGTATGACAAACGCCCCCACACACAATGCAATTACAATTTCATACGGTAGTGTTGCTCAAACATACAACTAGGCATGAACTTATACACGGTTACACTTCAGTCTCTTCTAGGCTATGAGTGTTAGTTTAGTACAGCAGAAGTCAAGCTTATTAAATAATGATTTAATATTCCATAAAAACATAGAACAATGCAGAACTTAATATATACAAATGATTACAAAAAACAAAGTAAAAATAGTTACAAGATAAAAGTTACAAAGATAACACACACGGATATTTGCGTAAAATAAAAATGGGGATTAAAAAAACGTTACCAACTTGAAGTTCTCAACGTTGTCGGCAGGAGCATGCCGCTTGTTCGACCAGAAGTCGCGATCAACTCTAGCTATGCGCTAACTCCAAGAGCAGATAGTCACTAGGCATCTGCCTCTGCTTTTTATACTCTGAGCTACGCCTGGAGGCTGCAACTTCCTTGGGGCGGGGAGGAACTAGGTTTTAATTAAATCTCAGACATATTCCATTTCCAGGTAAAAGTCTATACATCAAAGATTGTGAAGTGAGTCTTTCAACTCCAGGTGAAAACTTGATTAAGGCTTTTTCCTGTCTCCGTTTTATTAGATGTAATTTACAGGGTATAGTTTTGCATCTCCACTAATGATTTAATTTCCACAGGTAAAAAATGGTATCAACAGGACTTCACCCATTTCTAATAGCCTGTCATGTACATTTCAAACGTTCCTGTGTTAGTCTCCAGACTCTGGTCCTCTTGCTTTGTGTATTGAGACAATGGGCCGTCTCCTGAGTTCAAAAAACCAGGCAGGTAATCCCATTAGCACTCTCAGAGGAACTGCATACAGACTCAAAGCACCTCATATAGCCAAGACAATCACCCATTTCCTTGCCCCAAGCAACTTAAGGTAACAGCTCCCTTCTGGCAGACCTACACGGAACACAGGCAGAAAAATGAAAGAATATGTTCCTTTATTCCTAACATCATCAGCACCCCAATATATCACCACAGAAAGCACCACAGGATAACTGGCTCTAGCAAAACTAGCTCCAAGGTGCTCGAAGTAGCAGCACAAAGTGACTGGTACACTGGCCTCAACCTGTTGCCGCAAACTGGATGTACATACGCGTCCAGTTTGCAGCGCGATCTGACAAACAGGACATACAGGGGCATCCTCTCAATCAGCAATGTGTGTGCACGCGTGTGGTCCTGCTGCTCGTCCATGGTGGGACTTACTCAGCAGTGATTGGTTAAAGAACATCCTGGCCGTACTATGCCAGAAAAAAAACACACACGTAAGTAGATAACTACTTGCTCTACTTACATAACATATGTATTGCCCTGTCCACATTTTGATTTCAGTGAAATTTATATAGTAAATAAAGATAATTCTGTTCCAAGGCAGGGGCCATCTTGTCTCCCACAGGAATCAGGATGAAGCCAATCCTGATGATATTTCCTCCCTTACTCCCCTATGACATCCCCCCTCCTTCCTGTGGCATTCCCCCTCCTCCCCGCAGCATTATAGAGTGCAGCGGGGAGGAATAAAGGCAGCACACACAGAATCACTTTATCATGGTTCCACCATAGTGCAAAGAGTATAGATGAGAACTCCAGCGCCTGAAATCATGAGTAGGTGAGTCTGTGTGGGCTGCCTTTATTCCTCCCTGCTGCGCTCTGTATTTCTGTGGGGAGGAGAGGGGATACCAAGGGGGGATGTGGGATGCTATAGGGAAGTAAGGGAGGAAATGACATCAGGATTGGTTTCATCCTGTGGGAGATAAAAAATGATAGCAACCCAATAGGATATTCGAGTTACTCGGATATCCTAGCTCTTTTTTCACTATTCGAGCTCGAATACCGAACTCGAATAGTATTAGCTATCCGGGCTGTGCTATCCGAGCGCACCCGGATAGCAAGCAGATATCCGGAGATATCCTAGCTATCCGAGCTCGGATAGCGTCACGAGCTCGGATAGCGTCACGCCAGACGTCACCTTGAGTCCTCACAAGCGAATCAGAGAGCTCCCAGCCCTCTGACTGCAGCCAATCACAGAGGGGGAGCCTGGCCAAGCCCCCCTCTATAAATAGCGGGCGCCATCTTGCCTCACTCGTCCTGTTTGCGACTTACTGACTGATTGTACTAAGAGACTGCTCCAGTGCTTTTTGTCTGTGTGCAAGTGCATTTCCATTGCTCTAAACCTAGCGTTTTTACACTCCAACACTTGATATTCAACTGTATTGCTTTGTATTGTAGATAGATTGTATTTTAGGCAGTTTAGTTAGTGTGATTAAGGACTAGGGAGAGAGACAGTCTGTCACTGGTGCTGCTGCAGGCCTGCAGCCAGCAGCTAGGCCCTGTGCCTAGGCAAGGCAGCCTGCCCTGCTCTGTGCTCTAGTCTCTAGTTACCTTACCTGTGCTATCACCTGTCCTACTCTACTCCTGTACTACTACTACTCCTGTGTTAGATAGATTATTGTACTATTTTGTAGTTAGCAAGGCCCAGCTTCATACCTCCCAACATTTTAAAATAAGAAACCGGGACACTGGCCACACCCCTAACCACACCCCCTAACCACACCCCCAACACGCCTACCATAGTTTTTTGAAGATTTTTTTTTTATTAAATATTTATACCCTTATATTTTTTTTATAAGTATACCCTCATACACCCTGCCCGTGGGTGGGGAGGAGGGTAAGGGTGCCTGTGGGTGGGGAGGAGGGTGCCACTTTTAGGTTGGGGGGGTTGCCTGGGCAGAGAAGAGGTGATAAACTGATCGAGGCTCCAGCCGCGGTAATGAGGGATGCGGGAGCTTCATTACTTCCTCCCTCCCTCTCTCTCTCTGAATACCCCCCTATGTATGTCTGTGTGTCCCCCCCCCCCTGTAGGCAGAGTGAGCGCAGCGGAGCGGGCAGTCGGGTCCTCTTACCGCTGGCTGATGCACGCCGCGCGTACTGTCTCTCTGGCATCGGACCTCCATGTGCTTCCTGTGACGTCATAGTAAACAGGAAGCACATGGAAGTCCGATGCCAGAGACAGTGTACGCGTGCATCAGCGGTAAGAGGACCCGACTGCCCGCTCCGCTGCGCTCACTCTGCCTACAGGGGGGGGGGACACAGACATACATAGGGGGGTATTCAGAGAGAGAGAGGGAGGGAGGAAGTAATGAAGCTCCCGCATCCCTCATTACCGCGGCTGGAGCCTCGATCAGTTTTTCCGCCTCCATTCTCTGCCCAGCCGTCGGCATTCAAGAGGGGGGGGCCCGGGATAGCGGGAGGGCCCCCCCAAATCGGGAGAATCCCGACCAATCCGGGACGGTTGGGGGCTATGCAGCTTTACTGCTATACCTGTCCTGTATCTGCTCTCAGTAATCTAGTCACACCTGTTCTACTATTTAGCTCGATTCTTCTATTTAGTTAGTAGTACTTACTGTGTGTACTCACTCACTGTACTCTAGTCTGTGTTTAGGGACCGTCTGTCAGCGTCAGCTAGAGTCTTAGTGTGCGTGCGCAGTGCACATCTGCGCTGTCAGCACCCTCCAGTTAGTGCTACACCCGTCCTCCTATTGTTTATATATACTACTTCTATTGTGTACTATTAGCTGAATTGTACTGTAGTCTGACACCGTCAGTCAGCGTCAGCTAGGGTCTTTGTGTGCGCAGTGCGCACTCTCTCGTTAGCGCTACACCGATCTCTGCTGTAGAGTACAGTACACCTGTCCGTCACCTCACACACCCACCACCACCAGTCCCACCCCATTAAAGTACCCCACTTGTCCCACCCGCCTTTACATACATACGTTTTTTTTTTCATTTGTATAATATTAAAAATATACAATGTCTGGAACTGGTAGCCGCGGTTTGGGCAGGGGCAGCAAGGGCATCGCCAAGAGAGGAGGTCGTGGGCGTGGCAGCCGCGCCACCACCACCATGCGCAGTTCTGCGTCTGCACCAGTGGCTATTCCGCCATTAGCCACTGGCCGTGGACGCCTTGGCCCCCCAACAGGTGGGAGTCACGCTGCAGAGACACAGCAGCAGCAGCGTGTGGCCCAGATGTTCCTCCCACCGCCAGGTCGTAGCCATCCTATTGAGGAGAAGGACGCAGACGCTGTGGTGTAGCTGATGGTGGATGAGCAGGCCACCATTAGCTCTGGAACCGAGTCCTCAACCCCCGCCACCACTCCTGTTCGCAAGAGCAGCAGCAGCCGACCAGTACTGCCTGGGGAGCAGGAGGAGGAGTGCAGTTCTCCAGCCCCAGCGGGCGACATCAGCACCCTGTCAATCAGCACTTTCTTATCCCCAAGCACAGCGGGGTTATGGAGTGCTGTTGCGGAAGAATTGGCAAAGGAAGGAATGCTGATGGGCACTTTGGGGGATGATGCTTTGGACAGTCAGACAGTGGTGACTGTCCATCCGCCCTTGCATGCAGAAGGGGAGTTTGGGGGATCCCAGCAGGACATGTTTGCGGAGGGGGAGGATGATGATGACAGGGTGCAGGACAAAGACTGGTTGCCAGGTCCTGTGAGTGGAGATGTCATCAGCTCTGAGGAGGAGGAGGAGGATGCGTCTGCGGGCCTTGCTAGAAGGATCAGCATCGCAGGCATGGGCAGGATCAAAAGTGGGCGTGGTATGCAGGCCACACAGCGTGCTGATCAGGAGACGAGTTCTGCCAGTGCCACCCCCAGCCGCACCAAGAACCCCCCCAACCACCACAGGGAGACCAGAGGCAGCAACACCTTCCAGCCGAAGGGGCAACTTCACCTCCCCAATTTGGAATTTTTTCACCCTTCCATATTTGGAGTGCAAGTATGCCACCTGCAACCAGTGCCGCAAGCAGCTTAGCAGAGGGAAGGAGCCCTCTGCATTTGGCACCACCTCTCTGGTCAACCACCTTGCAAGGAAACACTTTCACGAGCATGAGGAGTTCGTGAAGTTGAAGGAAGGTGGCAGTGGCAGACCCGCCACCACTGCGAAGCCGTCGGCAGCAGGAGTGCGTCAGCAACGCACTGCTCCTCCTCCCTCTGCAACTCCTGCCGCCGACACTGAGGCCTGTTCTGGCAGCCAGTCCTCAGTGGCCTCCTCTGCTCCCTCCACTGCTTCCGTGCCAGCAAAAGGCCTCGCCAGACCCTGCTCAGCGACACCTTCCAGGGGGTGGTCAGGGTTCTGCCTCCCAGCAGCCATCGCGTGCATCAGCTGAACGGCTTGCTGGCACGGGCCATGTGCTCCCAACTCCTGCCTTATTCCCTTGTGCAGGAGGGGAGTGACATGCGTGCGCTCCTGATGTGTGCAGCCCCCGATTGGCCAAACCCCAGCCGACATTATTTTGCACGCATGGCCATCCCTGCACTTCACCGCTCTGTGATGGCCAATGTCAGGAGAGGGCTGGAGCACGCGGTGGGTCAACGGGTCCACGTCACCATGGACTCGTGGAGCAGCCGGTTTGGGACAGGCCGCTATCTGTCCTTCACCGCGCATTGGGTCAGCTTGGTGGAAGGGGGTGAGGAGGGGGGAGCAGCATCGGCCGGCACTGTCAGAGCAGCAGCAGCACCAACAACGCAGTGGGTGGTGCCACCATGCAGGGTCAGCGGAACAGCAGCAGGTTCCTCTGATCCGCTTCCATTCTCCGGCACACCAGCCCAACCCCCCCGCCTCAGCAGCAGCGTGAAGCCCCGCCACTGCCAAGCGCTGCTGGAATTGGTCAGCCTGGGGAAGACCAAACTGACGGCAAACCACGTCCTGGCCAAACTCCGAGAGCAGGAGAGGAATTGGCTGACCCCCAGAGGCCTCAGAGTCGGAGAGGTGGTGTCCAACAATGGGGCAAACCTGGTTGCTGCCATCAGCAGGGGAGACCTGACCCACATCCCCTGCCTGGCGCACGTCCTAAACCTGGTAGTCTAAAAGTTCCTGCGGACCTACCAGGGGATGGACCGACTCCTTGAGGCGGCAAGGAAGGTTGTGCGTCACTTCCGGCACTCGCCTGCAGCCGTGGCGAGCCTGGAAGAGGTGCAGAAGGAGCTGCACCTGCCACAGCACCGGCTCATGCTCAATGTTCCAACTCGCTGGAACTCCACCCTGGCGATGTTGGAGCGTCTGGTTGAACAGAGGCAGGCTGTCAGCCAGTACGTTGCACGAGCAACAGTTGCCTCCCTCACTGCAACTGGGCGTGCCACCACCAACCTCCCGTCCATCATCTCCACGGAGGACTGGGGGCACATGCAGCAGGTGTGCTCAGTCCCTTCTTGCAGGCCACCAACATGGTGAGCAGGGACCATGCAATGGTGTGCGAGTGGGTGCCCATGGTGTGTGTGCTGGACAGGGCCCTGTATGCACTGCTGGAAGAGGGAGCGGCAGCCTTGGACCAGCAGGAGCTGCAGGAAGCTTCACAGGCCACCTCTGAGGAGGAGGGCTCGGAGTTGGTGGAGGTCCCTGACCATGCTGCTGATGAGGGGGAGCAGCAGAGCGCAGCTGGACTGGTGCGGGGGTGGAGAGAGGATGAGGTGGAGGGGGCAGAGGAAGAGAAGGACAGCACTCTTGGCTGATGATGTGCCAACAGACGTGGCCAGACTCTTCCCAATGGCAGCGCACATGCTGAGGTGCCTGCGCAAGGACCCAAGGGTGATCCAGATGAAGCAGAGGGAGGACATCTGGATCTGCATGATGCTGGACCCCTGTCTGAAGGGGAAGCTCAGCCAGTTCCTGCCTGCAGGAGGAGACCGTGCGCAACAAATGAGGGATTTGCAGCTGTCCCTTGTTGAGCGCTTGGAGGAAGCCTTCCCTCAGACATCCACCCCCACTGCCCAGCCAGCACAGAGGCAGCAGCAGGTGCCTGCATCCACCAGCAGCAAGCGCACGCGCTTCACAGACCTGCTGTCTCTGACCCACCAGCTCTACATGAGTGTAGAGCTGCCAAGGACTAGAGAGGAGGTGCCTGCAGCAGCATCCTTCTCCAGTCACAGGCAGCGCTTGACCCGCATGGTGGCTGACTACATGGGGTCCTTCAGCGGGCTTGACAGCGTGGCCCCTGTTGATCCCATGGAGTATTGGGTCAAGCATCTGCCGATCTGGAGCGAGCTTGCGCAGTACGCCCTGGAAGTGCTCTCCTGCCCCCCTTCCAGCGTACTGTCAGAGCGTTGCTTCAGTGCAGCCGGTGGAGTCGTCACTGAGAAGCAATCTCGTCTGTCTCACAAGTCTGTGGACAGACTGACGTTTCTCAAAATGAACCAGGCTTGGGTGGAAGGCGAATTCATGGCCCCTGTTGTCGGCGAGAGGGGGACATGAAGTGACGACTGGCACACACACATACACCTGCTGCTGATGTTGTATTTCATCCTGCTGTCTGTGTCTCCACTGCCAGGGAACACATTACAAGGTGCTGCTGCCCATGCGCCACCAGCTATTACGCTCAACAATAGCTGTAATAATTTAAAAAAAAAATGTAATTATTTTAGAGGTGTCCGGGTTGAAAACTGTGCTGTCCCAATTGTGTATTGGACACAATGTGGGCTTCACGACCGCTGTCTGGAACCTCATGCTGTGTATTATGGCCCTGGAACCACCGCTAGGACCCAGGGCCTACTATGTCTCGCTGCCTGCCCTCCTGCCTGCTGCCAAATGCCAGTCTGCCACACACACTCATCCTTCTCACACTGCCTGCTGCTGTATTGCCTCCTGCTGTCTGTGTCTCCTCTCCACTGCCAGGGAACACTTTACAAGGTGCTGCTGCCGATGCGCCACCAGCTATTACGCTCAACAATAGCTGCAATAATTTAAAAAAAAAATTGTAATTAATTTAGAGGTGTCCGGGTTGAAAACTGTGCTGTCCCAATTGTGTATTGGACACAATGTGGGCTTCACGACCGCTGTCTGGAACCTCATGATGTTCATTTACGGCCCTGGAACCACCGCTAGGAACCAGGGCAGGGCCTATTATGTCAGTCACATCACACTGCCTGACACACATTACTCCTCCTCCTGTAGCTGCATTAAGCTTCTGCTGTCTGTGTGCTGCTACCACTGCCAGGGAGAACAGAAGAAGAACTATTTTCTGCTTCCACCTGCCCACCCACTCTCCTACCAGGTAACGACCAACTATTACCAGACACTACAAATATCTGCAAGCCTGCAACTACTTCCTCCTCCTGCTGATGTCTGTGTTTTACCATCGCCAGGGTACACAGAAAAAGGCGCTGTGGCTTGCAATGTGCCACTACCTACCTATTATGCCATCAACACAAATATAACTATGGTGTTATTAAAATAAAATATTTCCGGAAATGAAGTAAAAAAAAATATTGCAAAAGAAAGGAAAACAAAGACACATAATATAATGATAGAGAAGAAGAGGAAGAAGAAGAAGAAGATGATGAAGAAGAAGAAGAAGAAGAAGAAGAAGAAGAAGATATAGAAGAAGAAGATATAGAAGAAGATGAAAAAGATATAGAAGAAGAAGATATAGAAGTAGAAGATATAGAAGAAGAAGAAGATGAAGAAGAAGAAGATATAGAAGAAGAAGATATAGAAGAAGAAGAAGATATAGAAGAAGAAGATATAGAAGAAGATGAAGAAGATATAGAAGAAGAAGAAGAATAAGAAGAAGAGGATATAGAAGAAGAAGATATAGAAGAAGAAGAAGATATAGAGGAAGAAGAAGAAGAAGAAGATATAGAAGAAGAAGAAGATATAGAAGAAGAATATATAGAAGAAGAAGATATAGAAGAAGAAGATATAGAAGAAGAAGATGAAGAAGAAGAAGATGAAGAAGAAGAAGATATAGAAGAAGAAGATATAGAAGAAGAAGAAGATGAAGAAGAAGAAGATATAGAAGAAGAAGATATAGAAGAAGATGAAGAAGATATAGAAGAAGATGAAGAAGAAGAAGAAGAAGAAGAAGAAGAAGAAGAAGAAGAAGAAGAAGAAGAAGAAGAAGAAGAAGAAGAAGAAGAAGAAGAAGAAGAAGATAAAGAAGAAGAAGAAGAAGAAGAAGAAGAAGAAGAAGAAGAAGAAGAAGAAGATGAAGAAGAAGAAGATGAAGAAGAAGAAGATATAGAAGATATAGAAGAAGAAGAAGAAGATATAGAGGAAGAAGAAGAAGAAGAAGAAGATATAGAAGAAGAAGAAGATATAGAAGAAGAAGATATAGAAGAAGAAGATATAGAAGAAGATGAAGAAGAAGAATATATAGAAGAAGAAGATGAAGAAGAGAAGAAGATGAAGAAGAAGAAGATATAGAAGAAGAAGATATAGAAGAAGATGAAGAAGATATAGAAGAAGAAGATGAAGAAGAAGAAGATGAAGAAGAAGAAGAAGATATAGAAGAAGAAGATATAGAAGAAGAAGAAGATGATATAGAAGAAGAAGAAGAGGAAGAAGAAGATATAGAAGAAGAAGAAGATATAGAAGAAGAAGAAGAAGATATAGAAGAAGAAGAAGATATAGAAGAAGAAGAAGATGAAGACGACGTAAATGAAGACTTCCAACTTACAACCATTTTGGACACACCTTCTCATGCAAACACTTTTCATGAAGTTATTTAACTATTTTTGATACCTTTTTTATAACTACTACATCACCACATAATCACTTGATGTTTTTCTTCATAAAAAAGGTGGTTTCATGCATCATTGACCTCCAAACAAGTTTTACAAGCTATTTAAGGCCAGCTCGAATATTTTACTCGAATACAGACTCGGATAGTGACGTCGGATATCCGAGGTCGAATCGGATATTTGATTACATCGGATATTGAACTTCGAGTGAATTCGGATAGTTTACTATCCGAATTCGACCAAACTCGAATAGGATAATGAGGTGTCCGAGCAACACTGCCCAATACTGCGCTCGTATGTACTGTATATAGTCAAATTCAGATATAAATGGGGGTTAAACCACCCAGACAAGCATCAACCACAGTTTAGTCCTTAATAATTTCAACGTTTTAACTGTTGGGAGCGCTATTCCTGGATGTATGCACCATCAATAAAGTTCAGAGTTCAATGGAATCAGCGCTCAGCGATACTTGTACTTTCAAAATCAGGCAGATAGATGAAAGCAAACCCCCCTTCAGGGGAGACTCACCAGATCCTGCGGCCACCTGGGCCCGTTCTCGCCTTCGAGGTATTGGCCACCCCGCAGCCTCACTGGCAGTCCACTTTCAGTTGCTCCCGATCTCTGGTCGCTGTCCCTGGGGCAGTGTCGAGTACCTTCTCCCCTTCCCTGGGGTGGTGCTGCCTGGCCTGCCTGTGGTGGGTGGGCTACCTGTGTACAGCTGACCCTCAGTCTCTCCTGAATACCCCTCATCAAATGCACAGCCTGATCTTGAAAGTACAAGTATCGCTGAGCGCTGATTCCATTGAACTCTGAACTCCATCCTGTGGGAGCCTGCGGGGAGGAGGGGGATGCCCATGGATGCGGCCAATCAGAGAGGATGAGAGGAAGAAAAAAAAAAAACCCGGCATGCAGTACAACTTCCCTTCTGTGACTGATGTACAAAGTAAGAGCTGGGGGACAAAATCCTTCTCGGAAAATAAAGTAAGATTGATTATGAACTTTTGGATTGCCTAATTAGCAGTCTTCTTAGTTATTTAATAGATGGAAATAGTGGAATGATTTTGGATTTTATCCATAACAGTTACTCTTTTACGGGAACATGTGTTCCATGAGGCAATCAAAGTGTCTGTGAGTTAATGATCAATTCCCTAGAAGCCATATTTATTCATTAAAATGAAAGAAAAAGTAAACGTAAAAGTAATTCACACACTTCCTGGCAACACAGGATACAGTGTGTAGCGCTATCATGTAGACAAAAATGAAAATACAAATACATTTCAGAAAGTTTTTAACCCTTTCTTTCTCCTCTCACTCTCCCATAATTGCCAAAATAAAAAAAAATTGTAAAAACAAACAAACAAACAAACATAAATAGTCACCTTAGGGACTCAGCTTTTTTAATATGTATGTGATGAGGGTTTATTACTGTTATTTTTGCAAATAAGGGCTTGTAATTATTGACAACAACAAAACAAAAAACACAAAAAATACATCTTTAGTTCCAAATAATATATTGTTGCCATACATTGTACTAGGAACACAATTTCAAATGTTGTGATGGCCAGGAAAAATTGGCAAATAAAATGTGTGGGTTTTATCTACAGTAGCATTGTTTGTTTAAAAACTATAGGAGATGGAATTTGAGAAGTAGTGTCCTCTCGGTCTTCTTTCTCAACCTGCTGTGCAACTTGGTACAGTAGCCAGGTCACACAGTACTGCACATGCAGATGTTGAAACTTGTAATCGAGCATGCATACAATCTCCCCGTACAACGCTTCCGGAAGCATGATCAAGGAAGGATACATCGCAGTGCGTGACTTGTCCAACTTGGCTACTGTACCAGCCCATACAGTAGATAGAGGATGAGGACCAGGATGACAACAATGGACCTAGACTACAGGAGCTGGAAGAAGCCCCCAAGTAAGTAAAAAGAATACTATTTGTGTTCTCCTCAGGTATAAATAGGTAGGAATGGTGCTTTGTAGTTTGAGTGAGTTAGAGCCAGTGAGATGTATCTGGTCTGGTAATAATGTAAATAGAATTACCTTTATAGACTTGTTCTTGTGAAACAATATATTTATTTTATCTAACATATCAATTCATCATTGTAGTCTGCAAAACCAGTTAAAGTGGTATAAGATTCTGAAAAATGAAAATCTAAATAAAACAAAAAAACAAAAAACATGTATGGTGTTTATTAAAGAAATATCTATAAGACCTGATCTTACAATAATTTTTTTAATTGTTCAAGTGTAAAAAAACCTTTTACACTACATTTTACACTGGTTATTTCTTGCATTTACCGGCAATAGATGAAGTTCTTAACTATGCTTGGTTACAGCCAGGCCATATTGCGCGCAATATAGAGACTGGTATTTCGAAGACAGAGGTACCACCAGGACTCACCAAGCAGAGATACAAGTGATATAGATAGTCAAACCAGTCAAGGATCATATACAGGAATCAGATGGATGACAAACAGAGGATATAAAACTAGTACAGTCAAATAAGCCAGGGGTTATAAACAGCAGATGCAATCCAATTGTCAGAACCAGAAATTAGGCAGCACAATGATCAAACAAGCAGAGGGTTGGTCCAGGCAGCAATCCAAAGAGTAGTAAAAGTCCAAGCAATGGTCAAAAACAGACAGCAGACAGATATCACAGCTAGCTCCAGCAACTAACACTACCACAAACTATCAAACATGAGAACAAGGCATTTATACCAATGCAGACCAATGAGGTAAAAGCCACACACACTGCTGACCAATGAGAGCAACTTCCATTTCAAGTGATTGGCTCCTCTAAAGAGCTCAATCATTTCCTGGTATCAGAATGGCACTGGAGAGAGTATACGCAGCGCATGTAACAACACAACTTTTTTTTATTAAATGAAATAGTTTTTAACATTTAAAATTAACCCCTTACCTCCCACACTCCCCAATAGTTCCCTAAAAAAATGTTGGGGTAAAAAAAAAAAAAAAAAAAAAAAAAAAAAATTCCCAATTAAAAAAAAACATAAATAGTTACCTTAGAGACTAAACTTTTTTTTAATATATATATATGTCAAGAGGGTATATTACTGTTACTTTATAATTTATGATCTTGTAATTAGGGATGGGCCCAAAACTGAAAAAATGCACCTTTATTTTCACATAAAATATTGGCGCCGTACATTGTACTAGGGGAAAATCTTAAACATTGCAATAACCGGGACAAATGGACAAATAAAATGTGTATGTTTTAATTACAGTAGCATTAATTATTTTAAATCTATAATGGCTGAAAGCTGAGAAATAATGATTTTTTTTCCATTCTTTTCCTTCTTTTTCCCGTTAAAACACATTTAGAATGAAGTAATTCTTAGCAAAATGTCCCCTGCAAGAAAGTCTAAATTGTGGCAAGAAAAAAACAAGATATAAATTGTTTCATTGTGATAAGTAGTAATAAAGTTATAAGCGAATGAATGGAAGGAGCTCGGACAGGCTGCTCTGATTTTTAAGGGGAAAAACCCTTGGAGGTGAAGTGATTAAGCTTGCTTAGTCTCCAAAACGCACTTCTCCAGCTCGGCATAAGGACCATTCTCCCGCTCGTTTTCACAGAACTTCTTTAACCTGTATATGATGTTTGAACAGAAATGGGGAATACACTAAAATATCATCCAGATGAACGACCACAGATCTACCTCAAATCTACTAAAAAAAAATCACAAAAGATGTTGTTAAAGTCCTGGAAGACTAAATCACCAGGTACTCATAATGCCCATCCTAAGTAGGGATGACAGAACCATTCTGGTGAACAGGGTTGCTTGCGAATTTTCGCCAAAGGCATTTTCACAACAAAAATGCTATTTTTGCTTTTAAGATTTTTTTCACGAATATGCGCAAAAATGTTTGTGTTTTTGCCTTATGGTTCTCTTTAACTCTTTCAGAACCGGCTGCCTAACCCCCCTTAAGGACCAGGTGTTTTTGCTGAATGGGGGAGCTTAATCTCCCCTCTCCAGTGCGCACAATCGCATCGGGATGATCCGTTAGCGAAGACATTGAATCAACGTCCATTCAGGATGGCACCACCACATACGTCGGTCCCCAAAAGGTTAAGGTAAAATAATGGGCTTACCATTCCTGGAGCTTGGGTTTTTTGTCTCCCTGCACAATCCTACCTAATAAAAGCTAAGTGTCGCTGTGTCCAGCGGTTTGCAGCGTCCCTGTGTCCCTGGTAATTCGTTGTTACTGCACATGTGCGCAGTAACGTAGAGCTGGAGGGACCAGGGAGGGAGGTTGGTGGGCGAGCAGCTGCGGGCGCGCGCAAAGGGTGTGTGCGGCGCGCATCCTGAATGACTGGCGGTGGCGTTAAAAAAAAAAACCTAGAGCCCATTTTTAAACGGGCTTGGGTCTACTAGTATGTGTTATAATACATTATAATACAGTGGTGTGAAAAACTATTTGCCCCCTTCCTGATTTCTTATTCTTTTGCATGTTTGTCACACTCAAATGTTTCTGCTCATCAAACACCGTTAACTATTAGTCAAAGATAACATAATTGAACACAAAATGCAGTTTTAAATGATGTTTTTTATTATTTAGTGAGAAAAAACCCTCAAAACCTACATGGCCCTGTGTGAAAAAGAAATTGCCCCCTGAACCTAATAACTGGTTGGGCCACCCTTAGCAGCAATAACTGCAATCAAGCGTTTGCGATAACTTGCAATGTGTCTTTTACAGCGCTCTGGAGGAATTTTGGCCCACTCATCTTTGCAGAATTGTTGTAATTCAGCTTTATTTGAGGGTTTTCTAGCATGAACAGCCTTTTTAAGGTCATGCCACAACATCTCAATAGGATTCAGGTCAGGACTTTGACTAGGCCACTCCAAAGTCTTCATTTTGTTTTTCTTCAGCCATTCAGAGGTGGATTTGCTGGTGTGTTTTGGGTCATTGTCCTGCTGCAGCACCCAAGATCGCTTCAGCTTGAGTTCAGGAACAGATGGCCGGACATTCTCCTTCAGAATTTTTTGGCAGACAGTAGAATTCATGGTTCCATCTATCACAGCATGCCTTCCAGGTCCTGAAGCAGCAAAACAACCCCAGACCATCACACTACCACCACCATATTTTACTGTTGGTATGATGTTCTTTTGCTGAAAGGCTGTGTTACTTCTACGCCAGATGTAACGGGACACGCACCTTCCAAAAAGTTCAACTTTTGTCTCCTCGGTCCACAAGGTATTTTCCCAAAAGTCTTGGCAATCATTGAGATGGTTTTTTTTAGCAAAATTGAGACGAGCCTTAATGTTCTTTTTGCTTAAAAGTGGTTTGCGCCTTGGATATCTTCCATACAGGGCGTTTTTGCCCAGTCTCTTTCTTATGGTGGAGTCATGAACACTGACCTTAATTGAGGCAAGTGAGGCCTGCAGTTCTTTAGATGTTGTCCTGGGGTCTTTTGTGGTCTCTCAGATGAGTTTTCTCTGCGCTTTTGGGGTAATTTTGGTCCGCCGGCCACTCCTGGGAAGGTTCATCACTGTTCCATGTGTTTGCCATTTGTAGATAATGGCTCTCACTGTGGTTTGCTGGAGTCCCAAAGCTTTAGAAATGACTTTATAACCTTTACCAGACTGATAGATTTCAATTACAGTACTTTTGTTCTCATTTGTTCCTGAATTTCTTTGGATCTTGGCATGATGTCTAGCTTTTGAGGTGCTTTTGGTCTACTTCTCTGTGTCAGATAGCTCCTATTTAAGTGATTTCTTGATTGAAACAGGTGTGGCAGTAATCAGGCCTGGGGATGACTACAGAAATTGAACTCAGGTGTAATAAACTACTTTAAGTTATTTTTTAACAAGGGGGGCAATCACTTTTTCACACAGGGCCATGTAGATTTGGAGTTTTTTCTTCTCACTAAATAATAAAAACCATCATTTAAAACTGCATTTTGTGTTCAATTATGTTATCTTTGACTAATAGTTAACGATTTGTGATGAGCAGAAACATTTAAGTGTGACAAACATGCAAAAGAATAAGAAATCAGGAAGGGGGCAAATCGTTTTTCACACCACTGTATGTATTATGTGTAACATTGGAAACAATGTAGAAAAGCACAGCCCCAAAACTTAATCTGTGGATGTGCCACGGCAAACTCAGACACCACCTGAGTATATCAATGTAGAGGGATCCAGCCGGCACCATCCAGTGTTTTCAATGCTCTTTTATTTCATTCAGTGACCGTCATATAAAAGTGCGACGTTTCGGAGCAATCTGCCCCTTTATCAAGCCATGACAGTCTCAAAATGCAATGTGCAACAGACATCTTATATAGTACATCATCATTTCAAATTAACCAATCAAGAATCCCCAGAATCTAAGGAGCCACTCACATTCCGCCATATCAAAGGCGGACCTGATAGGAAACCTATTCTAAATAAAGCGAACTGATGGACAAGGAAGACTCACCAGCATCATGTCCTCAACGGCGCACATAGAGTTGAGCTGAAATTTTCGTAATTTCGCATTACTATAATTACGCATGCGAAATTTGCGATTACGATGCGAAATTACGGTAGCGTAATTGCCATTAAAATCGTAATTGAAAATACCGTAAGCGTAATTTTCAACGCGTAATTTCGCGTTTCGTTCATGCTGTAATTTCGCATTAAACGCTACCGTAATTTCGCGTTAAACCGTAACGCTCCGTATAATATAAAAAAGCCGCCAACTTTAAGGGTTAATAGCAAAGCCCCCTTAAATGCTAAGAGCCTCAAATTTGGAGAATATATTAAGGAGATCAGGAGGAATAAGAGGAAAACATTTTTTTGCAAAAAGACCTTATAGTTTTTGAGAAAATCGAGGTTAAAGTTTCAAAGTAAAAATGTATAAATTTAAAAACCCGCCGACTTTAACGGTTAATAGCAAGCCTGCATGGTCCATGGATTGGGGGGTCTCGGAAGGGGAGGGGCAGCCAAGCTTTCCCCTCCCCCTCCGAGCCCTTGTCCAATCCAAGGACAAGGGGCTCTTCTCCACCTCCGATGGGCGGTGGAGGTGGAAGCCGCGATTTCCTGGGGGGGGGGGGGGGTTCATGGTGGAATCTGGGAGTCCCCTTTAAAAAGGGGTCCCCCAGATGCCCACCCCCCCTCCCAGGAGAAATGAGTATAGAGGTACTTGTACCCCTTACCCATTTCCTTTAAGAGTTAAAAGTAAATAAACACACAAACACTTAGAAAAAGTATTTTAATTGAACAAAAAACATAACCACGAAAAAAGTCCTTTAATATTCTTAATTAACCATTAATACTTACCTGTCCCTTTAAATAAATGATCCCACGCAATATCCTCGGAAATGGTTCTATCAGTTACAATGTAACAAAGTTATTACAATGTAACAACTTTGTTACATTGTAACTACGCCGCACCCGACGTCACTCGCCGCTCAGCCGCCGCATACGCGTCCGTGCAGGACGCTTAGTCCCCGCTGGCCCCCGCTGTCCACCCCACCCACATCTGTCAACCACATGTCACCCACATGTGGGTGACATGTGGGAGAGGCGGGGAGGGCAGCGGAGCCGGCGGGGACTTAGCGTCCTGCACGGACCCGACAGAGCTCTGAGCTATATAGCTCAGAGCTCTCTAAGCATCTTTGTATTTGGGCTCCAAGGAGCCCCATTGGTCCTTAGCAGACCAATGGGGTTCCTTCAAATCAGAAGGAACCCCATTGGTCTGCTAAGGAACAATGGGGCTCCTTGGAGCCAAAATACAAAGATGCTTAGAGAGCTCTGAGCTATATAGCTCAGAGCTCTGTCGGGTCCGTGCGGCGGCTGAGCGGCGAGTGACGTCGGGTGCCGCGTAGTTACAATGTAACAAAGTTCTTTTTGAAAACATTTTTTTTCCTCTTATTCCCACTGATCCCCTTAATACACCCTTTGGTGTTCCTAAACTTTAAGCAGGCTTTGCTATTAACCGTTAAAGTCGGCAGGTTTTTAAATGTATACATTTTTACTTTGAAACTTTAACATCGATTTTCTCAAAAACTATAAGGTCTTTTTGCAAAAAAATTTTTTCTTCTTATTCCTCCTGATCTCCTTAATATATTCTCCAAATTTGAGGCTCTTAGCATTTAAGGGGGCTTTGCTATTAACCCTTAAAGAGAACCCGAGGTGTGTTTTAAGAATGTTATCTGCATACAGAGGCTGGATCTGCCTATACAGCCCAGCCTCTATTGCTATCCCAAACCCCACTAAGGTCCCCCTGCACTCTGCAATCCCTCATAAATCCTAGCCATGCTGTGAGGCTGTGTTTACATCTGTAGTGTCAGTCTCAGCTGCTCCCCCGCCTCCTGCATAGCTCCGGTCCCTGCCCCCGTCCCTTCCCTCCAATCAGCAGGGAGGGAAGGGATGCAGGCGGGGACTAGAGTTCTGCAGGAGGCGGGGAGAGCAGCAGACTGACACTATAGAGATAAACACAGCCAGCTCTGACAAGCTTTTTGTCAGCAGCGTGGCTGTGATTTATGAGGGATTGCAGAGTGCAGGGGGACCTTAGGGTGGTTTGGAATAGCAACAGATGCTGGGCTGTATAGGCAGATCCATCCTCTGTATGCAGATAATATTCTTCAAACCCACCTCGGGTTCTCTTTAAAGTCGGCGGCTACCTAACATTGATCCATGCGTCAACTTTTCCGCTTGGGAGCATGGCCATACGCATTAATTTCGTAATACCCACTGTAATGCGAAAATTATGCGAAAATTACGCTTACGCGAAATTTCGCGAAACCCTTCTTCATTACGATTATGTACTTACGGCCATAATCGTAATTACACTAATTACGTGAAATTTCGCGAAATCGTAATTACGTCATTACGCTCATCTCTAGACACACCAAAAGACTTAGCCCCCTCCCGACGTCAGAGACGATAACACCACCCATCGGTTGTGCGGACCTGATGGGGAACGCTGACAGAGCGGGGCGGAAGTGCAACGTCACAACGTTGCCAGGGAGACGGAGTAGAGGCGCATGAACAATTCATGCGCCTCCTAGACGGCAAGATGTAAACATTGCCTACGCCAGCTAATCACGTGGGACCCACCCACCAATCAGCTGGCCTTCCGTCTCCCTGCATAGCCCAACGGCAGAAGCCGTGTTACTATAGAGATGGAAAACTAGGGGCTGGCGATGTGTGAAACCGTGGTGACACAGCGCTAACAGCTAGAAGCCTCATATAAATTACAATGTAGTCCACAATATACTGTATAATATATACAGAAATCACTAAATATATACAGAGGTCACTAGATATAATACATATGCTATATAGGGGCATGATGAAACACACAATAAAACACAATAAAACAGAGAATGATAAATAGTCATTCTCTAAATGAACGGGGATAAGTCATATTCTCTATTTAGACCACGTGGTTCAATTGTATCGAGTGTGCGTATCCAGAACGCCTCACGTAGCAACAGCCGTTTCTGTCTATCTCCTCTACGTTTTAATAACGGAACGCTGTCAATAATCTGACAGCGTAATTGGCTAACATTATGGTTGTTGCTAACAAAATGACAGGCGACTGGTTGCTCGATGAGGCGCTCACTAGTGTTGGGCGAACAATGTTCGCCACTGTTCGGGTTCTGCAGAACATCACCCTGTTCGGGTGATGTTCGAGTTCGACCGAACACCTGATGGTGTTCGGCCAAACCGTTCGGCCATATGGTCGAACTAAGAGCGCATGGCCGAACGTTCCCCGAACGTTCGGCTAGCGCTGTGATTGGCCGAACGGGTCACGTGGTTCGGACCCGAACGCGCTCTGATTGGCCGAACGGGTCACATGGTTCGGGTAAATAAATACCCGATCCACGTCATTTCTCCGCCACTTGTCTGTGGGTTTAGCTTTGGGTAGGCAGGCAGGGTAGTTCTCTCTCCAGCCAGGCTAGCCAGGGTCCCCCCAGTCATTGTGTCGCTGCTGGGAACAGTAGTACACCGCTCACCCACACTATATAGCATTGTGTTTACTGCCACTCTGTGTACACCGCTCACCCACCACTGTATGGCATTGTGTTTACTGCCACTCTGTGTCTCTGCTGGGAACAGTAGTACACCGCTCACCCGCCACTGTATAGCATTGTGCTCTGTGTCGCTGCTGGGAACAGTAGTACACCGCTCACCCACACTATATAGCATTGTGTTTACTGCCACTCTGTGTACACCGCTCACCCACCACTGTATAGCATTGTGTTTACTGCCACTCTGTGTCTCTGCTGGGAACAGTAGTACACCGCTCACCCGTGACTGTATAGCATTGTGCTCTGTATTGCTGCTGGGAACAGTAGTACACTGCTCACCCACCACTGTATAGCATTGTGCTCTGTGTCGCTGCTGGGAACAGTAGTACACCGCTCACCCACACTATATAGCATTGTGTTTACTGCCACTCTGTGTCTCTGCTGGGAACAGTAGTACACCGCTCACCCACCACTGTATAACATTGTGCTCTGTGTCGCTGCTGGGAACAGTAGTACACCGCTCACCCACCACTGTATAGCATTGTGCTCTGTGTCGCTGCTGGGAACAGTAGTACACCGCTCACCCACCACTGTATAGCATTGTGCTCTGTGTCGCTGCTGGGAACAGTAGTACACCGCTCACCCACACTATATAGCATTGTGTTTACTGCCACTCTGTGTCTCTGCTGGGAACAGTAGTACACCGCTCACCCACCACTGTATAGCATTGTGCTCTGTGTCGCTGCTGGGAACAGTAGTACACCGCTCACCCACCACTGTATAGCATTGTGCTCTGTGTCGCTGCTGGGAACAGTAGTACACCGCTCACCCACCACTGTATAGCATTGTGCTCTGTGTCGCTGCTGGGAACAGTAGTACACCGCTCACCCACACTATATAGCATTGTATTTACTGCCACTCTGTGTCTCTGCTGGGAACAGTAGTACTCCGCTCACCACCACTGTATAGCATTGTGCTCTGTGTCGCTGCTGGGAACAGTAGTACACTGCTCACCCACCACTGTATAGCATTGTGCTCTGTGTCGCTGCTGGGAACAGTAGTACACCGCTCACCCACACTATATAGCATTGTGTTTTCTGCCACTCTGTGTCCCTGCTGGGAACAGTAGTACACCGCTCACCCACCACTGTATAGCATTGTGCTCTGTGTCGCTGCTGGGAACAGTAGTACACCGCTCACCCACCACTGTATAGCATTGTGCTCTGTGTCGCTGCTGGGAACAGTAGTACACCGCTCACCCACACTATATAGCATTGTGTTTACTGCCACTCTGTGTCTCTGCTGGGAACAGTAGTATACCGCTCACCCACCACTGTATAGCATTGTGCTCTGTGTCGCTGCTGGGAACAGTAGTACACCGCTCACCCACCACTGTATAGCATTGTGCTCTGTGTCGCTGCTGGGAACAGTAGTACACCGCTCACCCACCACTGTATAGCATTGTGCTCTGTGTCGCTGCTGGGAACAGTAGTACACCGCTCACCCACACTATATAGCATTGTGTTTACTGCCACTCTGTGTCTCTGCTGGGAACAGTAGTACACCGCTCACCCACCACTGTATAGCATTGTGCTCTGTGTCGCTGCTGGGAACAGTAGTACACCGCTCACCCACCACTGTATAGCATTGTGCTCTGTGTCGCTGCTGGGAACAGTAGTACACCGCTCACCCACCACTGTATAGCATTGTGCTCTGTGTCGCTGCTGGGAACAGTAGTACACCGCTCACCCACCACTGTATAGCATTGTGCTCTGTGTCGCTGCTGGGAACAGTAGTACACCGCTCACCCACACTATATAGCATTGTATTTACTGCCACTCTGTGTCTCTGCTGGGAACAGTAGTCTACCGCTCACCCACCACTGTATAGCATTGTGCTCTGTGTCGCTGCTGGGAACAGTAGTACACTGCTCACCCACCACTGTATAGCATTGTGCTCTGTGTCGCTGCTGGGAACAGTAGTACACCGCTCACCCACACTATATAGCATTGTGTTTTCTGCCACTCTGTGTCCCTGCTGGGAACAGTAGTACACCGCTCACCCACCACTGTATAGCATTGTGCTCTGTGTCGCTGCTGGGAACAGTAGTACACCGCTCACCCACCACTGTATAGCATTGTACTCTATGTCGCTGCTGGGAACAGTAGTACACCGCTCACCCACCACTGTATACCATTGTGCTCTGTGTCGCTGCTGGGAACAGTAGTACACCGCTCACCCGTGACTATATAGCATTGTGCTCTGTGTCACTGCTGGGAACAGTAGTTCACCGCTCACCCACACTATATAGCATTGTGTTTACTGCCACTCTGTGTCTCTGCTGGGAACAGTAGTACACCACTCACCCACCACTGTATAGCATTGTGCTCTGTGTCTCTGCTGGGAACAGTAGTACACCGCTCACCCACCACTGTATAGCATTGTGCTCTGTGTCGCTGCTGGGAACAGTAGTACACCGCTCACCCACCACTGTATAGCATTGTGCTCTGTGTCGCTGCTGGGAACAGTAGTACACCGCTCACCCACACTATATAGCATTGTGTTTACTGCCACTCTGTGTACACCGCTCACCCACCACTGTATAGCATTGTGTTTACTGCCACTCTGTGTCTCTGCTGGGAACAGTAGTACACTGCTCACCCACCACTGTATAGCATTTCTGTACTGCCACTGTACTGCTGCCAGTCAGCGTGTACTTTAAGGATAAGTGAAATGAAGAAGAAATCCTGTGAAAGAGGGAGGGGCAAGGGAAGAGGTTTTTCCCCTGATGGTTCACGTACAGGCCACAGTGGAGCACCGAAGAAAACCCACTCAATACCGCCCATGTTGTCCAGGAAATCAACCCTCACAAATCCAAAAGAACAGGACCAGATAATTAATTGGATGACCTCTCAAGCGTCCAGCAGTGGGTTAAGCAGCACCAGCACATCACGCACGAGGTCCGAGTCCTCAGCCAGTTACAAGGAGCCAGTGGGCACAAAGCTGACACAACCGGCAGCGACACCATGCACACAACTGTCAAATAACCAGTCCGAAGAATTTCCTCAGGACACAATGGGGTATTCGCAGGAGCTATTCCCAGCCCAACAAACTTCCACCTTTCAAAGGTCAATGGAACAGCCAGAAATGTTGTGCCCGGATTCACAACCATTTACTCTGGGAAATGCACCGCGCACTGAAATGCAAGGCGAGTCAGAGGACTTTGAAACCCAAATCCCAGAGCAAGTTGGGCAGGAGGGGTTTCAATTGCAGGAGGTCGGCCGAGAAGATCTGGAAGACGACGTTGGAGTGAGCTGTGCAGAGGTTATTCTGGGGAGCTCTACTCCCGGCGGCGGCCCACAATCACATATGACGAGTTTGAGGAGATGGAAGAGGAGGGTTTGGACAATGTGGACACAGACCCAGATTTTGTATGTGAAGGAGAACATCGCCGTCGTAGCAGCACAGATGAGTCTGTTGAAGAACCCACTGCTGCACGAGTTCGCCTTGTGCCACAAGGTAGGCGGCGCGAAATTTCAGGCACCACAAGCCTGGAAGTTCAAGTGAGACGCAAAAGAGGCGCAAACAGAAATCGCCAGCAAGGCAGGTGCTCCAAAGTCTGGCCTTTCTTTGAAGACTGCAGTGAGGATGGTACCATGGTGATTTGCAAGGTGTGCAAGACCCGCCTGAGCAGGGGGAAAAATATTAACAACCTCTCCACCACCAGCATGATCCGCCACATGCTATCCAAACATCCCACTCTGTGGGCAAACGCGTCAGGACAGGGTACCAGCAACACTGCCTCCCTTGGGGTCACCAGACTCACCACCAGACCCTCCTCAGCAGCAGCAGTAGCCCAGCCATTGGACAGCTGCCAAGCTTCTGTGGATCCGATTGGGCCAACATGTTGGACCTCTGCCAAGTCCTCCAAAATTTTGAGCAATCCACGTGGCTTGTGAGCAGTGACAACTCTTCAGTCAGCATTACCATACCACTGCTGTGTTTACTAAAGAAGTCAATGTTGAAAATCAAGGAAACAGCTGTCATGATGCAACTGGGGGAATCTGAAGGAGAAAACGATCAGCGTGATGATACCAACATCAGGCCATCTGCCTCAGGAAACGCTGGCCCCAGCAGCTATGACGAAGAAGAGGAGGAGGAACAGCTGGAGTTGGAGCAGGAATTTCATGCCACCACTGATGAGGGCCAGAGCGGTGCACGTTGGACTTCCACAATTCAGCGCGAATGGTCAGCAGAAGCAGACCAGGAAGAAGGTGACGACTATGATGCATCACAACTATCACAACGCTCACAAGAGGATGATGAGGATTCTGGCAGGACTCTGGCACACATTGCTCAATTCATGCTAGACTGCATTGAACGCAACCCACGCGTTGTGCACATTCTGGACAACACCAATTACTGGGTTTATACCCTTCTGGATCCACGGTACAAACACAATGTTCCAAAACTGCTTGAAGAAAGAGTCAGACAGGTCAAAATGGAAGAATACCAGCAGGCCCTTGTGGAGACTTTAGAGAGGAGATTGACATCCTCCCCCTCCTCTAGCCAGTTGTACGCCGACAGACTGACTTCCGCAAACCCAGGGCAACCAGGAGGGCAGCAAACAACACAAGCCGCAGCTAGTGCCCAAAAGGGAATGGTATCGGCAGTGTCCTTGGAGTGGGAACATTTTCTGACACCCTTGCAGCAGCAGCCCACAGAACAGCAAGCGTGCAGATCCACCTCCAACACCGATCGCCTGGAGAAGATGGTCAAGGACTACATGTCAGATGGCGTAGCTGTGTTGAACAATCCATCTGCACCCTTCAACTATTGGGTATCGAAGCTAGACACCTGGCACGAACTGGCAATGTACGCAATAGAGGTGCTGGCTTGCCCGGCAGCCAGCGTTATGTCGGAACGCTGTTTCAGTGCTGCCGGTGGCATCGTCACAGATCGGCGTATCCGCCTCTCCACAGAAAATGCAGACCGTCTGACTCAAATTAAAATGAATCAATCCTGGATTGGAAACGACTACGCAACACTCCCGGACCCCAACCAAGTAACATGAACAATGGACATCTGTGATGGGTTAGCGTTTCCGGTCCCTGTTTATTGAACCTCTCATCTGTATTACATTTATGACTGCATGCCCGACAAAATGCAAATTGCTATCCGCACGCTTCTTGTCCTCATGCAAGGCCTGGGTTGTTGTGTCTCAAAGCGTGGCCTTCTCCTCCTGCGCCGCCCTCCTCCTGTTCCATCACGTGTGCTGCTGCTGGGTTAGTGTTGCCGGTCCCTTTTTACGGAACCTCTCATCTGTATTACATTTATGACTGCATGGCGGCAAAATGCATTGCTATCCGCACGCTTCTTGTCCTCATGCAAGGCCTGGGTTGTTGTGTCTGAAAGCGTGGCCTTCTCCTCCTGCGCCGCCCTCCTCCTGTTCCATCACGTGTGCTGCTGCTGGGTTAGCGTTACCGGTCCCTTTTCCTGGAACCTCTTATCTGTATTACATTTATGACTGCATGGCGACAAAATGCATTGCTATCCGCACGCTTCTTGTCCTCATGCAAGGCCTGGGTTTTTGTGTCTCAAAGCGTGGCCTTCTCCTCCTGCGCCGCCCTCCTCCTGTTCCATCACGTGTGCTGCTGCTGGGTTAGCGTTACCGGTCCCTTTTCCTGGAACCTCTTATCTGTATTACATTTATGACTGCATGGCGACAAAAAGCATGTTACCTGTGCAAAGAAAAATGACATTTTCCGCATTTAAAAGACAGTTTTTCCTTTGAAACTTTACAATCAATTTTCTCAAAAACTATAAGCTCTTTTTCAAATATTTTTTTTTCCTCTTGTACCCACTCCCAAGGTGCACATACCCTGCTAATTTGGGGTATGTAGCCTGTAAGGAAGCTTTACAAAGCACGAAAGTTCGGGTCCCCATTGACTTTCATTATGTTCGGAGTTCGGCGCGAACACCCGAACATCGCGGCCATGTTCGGCGAACGTTCGCGAACCCGAACATCTAGGTGTTTGCCCAACACTAGCGCTCACGGATCGCATGTTTATGTGCTGATATTCTAGTTTTAAACTTCTGGGTCGTCTCTCCCACATACAATAGGCCACATGGGCATTTAAGAATATAAATAACATATTTGGAATCACAGTTATAGATGCCCCTTATATTGAACCTCCTACCTGATCTAGGATGAGTAAAAACATCACTCCTAATGACAGAGCTGCAGTGCACACAGTTCAAGCAAGGGTACATGCCTTTCCGATACCCCTCAGGGGGCCGTACCAAAGTCCTCATCTCAGCATGAGTCAACTTGTCCCTAAGTGTAGGGGCCCGCTTATAAGAGAAAAGTGGAGGTTGATGGAACTCGGGGATATGAGGAAAAGATCGAGCAAGGGCCGACCAGCGTTTTTTAATTATACTAGCAATGTTGTTACTGTACACATTAAATTGTGTGACAAAAGGTATGCGATTGCCGGTCCTATTCCTCAATCCCCGGGTAGTACATGTTGCCGAGCTACGTGCCTCTGCCACCAAGCCAACAGGATAGTGTCTGTCCAAAAATTTTTGTGTCATCTCATTAAATCTTAACTCACGTCTGTCCCCATCACGCACTATACGGCCCACCCTCTGAAATTGAGATTTAGGAATAGATTTAATTGTATTTCTAGGGTGGAAGCTATCATATGATAATATAGCATTCTTATCTGTGGGCTTGACATATAAATCAGTGCTGAGACTGAAAGTATAACCATAGTGTCTAGAAAGTTAATTTGACACAAATCACAGTGGGAGGTAAGTCTAATCGCTTTACACTGACTATGGAGCTCCCCCACAAATTGATCCAAAATGGCCCCGCCCACACGCAAAACACATCATCAATGTATCTAAGCCAACATCTGGCATATTTTTTGTAAATAACCTATTATTGTAGACAAAAGTATCTTCATAGTCATTCATGAATATGTTTGCGTAGGACAGGGCCACGTTGGATCCCATCGCTGTCCCTTGTACCTGCAAGAAAAATTGGTTATTGAAAACAAAACAATTACAGGTAAGTACGATTGTAAGCAAATCCACAATGAACCTAATCTGTCTATCATCAAAGTCAGAAGCAATAAACAGCGCATGTTGGACAGCCTCTACACCCCCATCATGAGGGATGGAGGTGTAGAGGCTCTCCACATCCAACGTTACCAATAGACTATCCTCAGGTATAGCGTCCAAGCTTGATATAATCTCTAGAAACATAGATGTATCCTTAACCACTTCACCACTGAGGGGTTTTACCCCCTGAGCACCAGAGCAATTTTCACCTTTCAGCGCTCCTTCCATTCATTCCCCTATAACTTGATCATTACTTATCGCAATGAAATGAACTATATCTTGTTTTTTTCCGCCACCAATTAGGCTTTCTTTAGGTGGGACATTATGCCAAGAATTATTTTTTTCTAAATGTGTTTTAATGGGAAAATAGGAAAAATGTGGGGAAAAAAATAATTATTTTTCAGTTTTTGGCCATTATAGTTTTTAAATAATGCATGCTACTGTAATTAAAACCCATGAAATGTATTTGCCCATTTGTCCCGGTTATAAAACCATTTAAATTATGTCCCTATCACAATGTTTGGCGCCAATATTTTATTTGGAAATAAAGGTGCATTTTTTTCATTTTTGCGTCCATCCCTAATTACAAGCCCATAGTTTATAAAGTAACAGTGTTATACCCTCTTGACATAAATATTTAAAAAGTTCAGTCCCTAAGGTAACTATTTATGTATTTTTTTTAATTGTAAATTTTTTAATTTTTTTTTAATTACAAAAAAAAAAAAAAAATGGGGAGTGTGGGAGGTAATGAGTTAATTTTATGTGTAAAAGTCATTTATTTGTATGTGAAAAATGTGTAGGGTGTAGTTTACTATTTGGCCACAAGATGGCCACAGTAACTTTTTGTTTTAATGCGACCTCCAAGCTTCCTTCCGGAAGCTTGGAGGAAGAATAAGGAGGCTGGACACGTGAGTTTTGTCTCACAATGATCGCGCTGCCCATAGGAGAGCAGCGGATCATTGCGGGGCTTAGATCAACGAACGGGAATGGATTTTCCCGTTCATTGATCTCTGGGCGAGCGGGCGGCGGCGTGTTTACTAGCGGCGGGCGGCGTGTTTACGAGCGGGAGTGCGGACAGCGTCGGGTACGCGGAAAGTACGTATTTCTCCGTCCCTGGTTGTTAAAGGATGGAAAAGGGGCGGAGAAATACGTACGCGCGGGGGTAAAGTGGTTAATATATGACTTCTGTGCCACAACAAATGGTCTCAAGAGGAAGTCCAAATATTTAGCAATAGGAGACAAAATTGAGTCAATGCCAGCCACAATAGGTCGGCCTGGTGGATGTTGTAACCTCTTATGAATCTTGGGGCATAGATATAAACATGGGGTTTTAGGATATTCCATCTGTAGGAACTTAGCCAGTTTATCATCAATAATGGATTTCTCAACTGCTCGATCCAATACAGAATCAATTTTCTGTTTAATATCTGTAATGGGGTCACAGGGTAAACGAGTATAGGTAGTTTCATCATTAAGTTGCCTAGCTGCCTCATCTAGATAATCTGAGGTATCCATTATAACCACTGCGCCCCCTTTGTCCGCAGGTTTTATAGTTATAGAATTGTTAGCAGACAGTTCTTTCAATGCTCTTCGTTCCTCTGACGTAAGGTTATGTCGAATCTTTAAACCCATGTAATTGGATCGCAAAAGTTCATCTATTTTTTTTGTACCGTAGTAGCAAAAACATCTATAACCTGACAAGATGGAGGATTGAAACGACTGGGGAGTCTAAGTGAGGTATCCCCCAGTCTAAGCATACTTGGGTCATCCTGCTGGGAACAACCAGCCGTAGCCACAAATCTAGATTGAGCGAAGTAATGTTTAAGCTTAAGACGTCTAAAGAAATGCGAGTTCCATCAACCTCCACTTTTCTCTTATAAGCGGGCCCCTACACTTAGGGACAAGTTGACTCATGCTAAGATGAGGACTTTGGTACGGCCCCCTGAGGGGTATCGGAAAGGCATGTACCCTTGCTTGAACTGTGTGCACTGCAGCTCTGTCATTAGGAGTGATGTTTTTACTGATCCTAGATCACGTAGGAGGTTCAATATAAGGGGCATCTATAACTGTGATTCCAAATATGTTATTTATATTCTTAAATGCCCATGTGGCCTATTGTATGTGGGAGAGACGACCCAGAAGTTTAAAACTAGAATATCAGCACATAAACATGCGATCCGTGAGCGCCTCATCGAGCAACCAGTCGCCTGTCATTTTGTTAGCAACAACCATAATGTTAGCCAATTACGCTGTCAGATTATTGACAGCGTTCCGTTATTAAAACATGGAGGAGATAGACAGAAACGGCTGTTGCTACGTGAGGCGTTCTGGATACGCACACTCGATACAATTGAACCACGTGGTCTAAATAGAGAATATGACTTATCCCCGTTCATTTAGAGAATGACTATTTATCATTCTCTGTTTTATTGTGTTTTATTGTGTGTTTCATCATGCCCCTATATAGCATATGTATTATATCTAGTGACCTCTGTATATATTTAGTGATTTCTGTATATATTATACAGTATATTGTGGACTACATTGTAATTTATATGAGGCTTCTAGCTGTTAGCGCTGTGTCACCACGGTTTCACACATCGCCAGCCCCTAGTTTTCCATCTCTATAGTAACACGGCTTCTGCCGTTGGGCTATGCAGGGAGACGGAAGGCCAGCTGATTGGTGGGTGGGTCCCACATGATTAGCTGGCATAGGCAATGTTTACATCTTGCCGTCTAGGAGGCGCATGAATTGTTCATGCGCCTCTACTCCGTCTCCCTGGCAACGTTGTGACGTTGCACTTCCGCCCCGCTCTGTCAGCGTTCCCCATCAGGTCCGCACAACCGATGGGTGGTGTTATCGTCTCTGACGTCGGGAGGGGGCTGAGTCTTTTGGTGTGTGTGCCGTTGAGGACATGACGCTGGTGAGTCTTCCTTGTCCATCGGTTCGCTTTATTTAGAATAGGTTTCCTATCAGGTCCGCCTTTGATATGGCGGAATGTGAGTGGCTCCTTAGATTCTGGGGCTTCGTGATTGGTTAATTTGAAATGATGATGTACTATATAAGATGTCTGTTGCACATTGCATTTTGAGACTGTCATGGCTTGATAAAGGGGCAGATTGCTCCGAAACGTCGCACTTTTATATGACGGTCACTGAATGAAATAAAAGAGCATTGAAAATACTGGATGGTGCCGGCTGGATCCTTCTATATTATGTGTAACATAAAATATTCATGCCATGAAACTTGTACTCTGAGGCCACTCAGAATTAGGGTAAGAAGTAGGCTTTTGGCTATTTTGCCTTCATCAGACTCCAATCCTGTCCTGTATGTATTCAGAAATAGGGTATTATAATTATTATTATTATTGTGTGTCTCATTTAGCTGATAGCAGGTGTCTCCATCACACAGTTGCAATATTTGGTTGTTGCATTTTTTATTAGCACTTTCAGACTTTAAGTATTTTATTTACAGATTGTAAGTGGCTTCTCCTTCTTTTCTATGTCTTTAGAGGACAATAGATGAACCCTCTTAGAGGATCTTTTCCAATGCAGGCACATGTGATTCAGTCCTCCTCAACAGCTGCTCTTCCTGGAGGTTCTACCCACTTCTCCCTTGATTCTTCATATTATGTCCAACAGCTTCAAATCTGCTGATCAGAGATTGGAGATTCCAGCAGCTGCTCCCTCCATACTTCCATATCATGCCCAGCAACCTCATCACAGCTGATCAGAGATTGGAGATTCCAGCAGCTGCTCCCTCCCTCCATACTTCCATATCACATCCACCAACCTCATCACAGCTGACCAGAGATTGGAGATTCCAGCAGCTGCTCCCTCCATACTTCCATATCATGTCCACCAACCTTATCACAGCTGACCAGAGATTAGAGATTCCAGCAGCTGCTCCCCCATACTTCCATATCATGTCCACCAACCTCATCACAGCTGACCAGAGATTGGAGATTCCAGCAGCTGCTCCCTCCATACTTCCATATCACGTCCACCAACCTCATCACAGCTGACCAGAGATTGGAGATTCCAGCAGCTGCTCCCTCCCTCCATACTTCCATATCATGCCCAGCAACCTCATCACTGCTGATCAGAGATTGGAGATTCCAGCAGCTGCTCCCCCCATACTTCCATATCATGTCCACCAACTTCATCATAGCTGATCAGAGATTGGAGATTCCAGCAGCTCCTCCCCCCATACTCCCATATCATGTCCACCAACCTCATCACCGCTGATCAGAGATTGGAGATTCCAGCAGCTGCTCCCTCCATACTTCCATATCATGTCCACCAACCTCATCACAGCTGATCAGAGATTGGAGATTCCAGCAGCTGCTCCCTCCATACTTCCATATCACGTCCACCAACCTCATCACAGCTGACCAGAGATTGGAGATTCCAGCAGCTGCTCCCCCATACTTCCATATCATGTCCACCAACCTCATCACAGCTGACCAGAGATTGGAGATTCCAGCAGCTGCTCCCCCATACTTCCATATCATGTCCACCAACCTCATCACAGCTGATCAGAGATTGGAGATTCCAGCAGCTGCTCCCTCCATACTTCCATATCACGTCCACCAACCTCATCACAGCTGACCAGAGATTGGAGATTCCAGCAGCTGCTCCCCCATACTTCCATATCATGTCCACCAACCTCATCACAGCTGATCAGAGATTGGAGATTCCAGCAGCTGCTCCTCCATACTTCCATATCATGTCCACCAACCTCATCATAGCTGATCAGAGATTGGTGATTCCAGCAGCTCCTCCCCCCATACTTCCATATCATGTCCACCAACCTCATCACAGCTGATCAGAGATTGGAGATTTCAGCAGCTGCTACCTCCATACTTCCATATCATGTCCACCAACCTCATCACAGCTGATCAGAGATTGGAGATTCCAGCAGCTGCTCCCTCCCTCCATACTTCCATATCATGTCCACCAACCTCATCACAGCTGATCAGAGATTGGAGATTCCAGCAGCTGCTCCCTCCATACTTCCATATCATGTCCACCAACCTCATCACAGCTGATCAGAGATTGGAGATTCCAGCAGCTCCTCCCTCCATACTTCCATATCATGTCCACCAACCTCATCACAGCTGATCAGAGATTGGAGATTCCAGCAGCTGCTCCCTCCATACTTCCATATCATGTCCACCAACCTCATCACAGCTGATCAGAGATTGGAGATTCCAGCAGCTGCTCCCTCCATACTTCCATACTATGTCCACCAACCTCATTACAACTGATTAGAGATTGGAGATTCCAGCAGCTCCTCCCCCCATACTTCCATATCATGTCCACCAACCTCATCACAGCTGATCAGAGATTGGAGATTCCAGCAGCAGCTCCTCCTCCCATATTTCCATATCATGTCCACCAACCTCATCATAGCTGATCAGAGATTGGAGGTTTCAGCAGCTGTTCCCTCCATACTTCCATATCATGTCCACCAACTCTTTTATATTTTTGGTAAAAAATTTTTGGATAAGATTTATTGGTGAAGTGGGACTCCTGAAGGCAGATTACATCTGGTGAGGATCGTATCAACTCAGTGAGCGCTTTCTCGGAGAGTTCAGGTTATGGGTAACAATATTGCACGGCTTGTTACTCATGGTGGGAGAAAAGGGCAAACTCTCGTGAATTGCTGAGTAACAATGGGGACAGCTGAACAAATCTGGCTCGGACTCTGGTCCATTCGGGTTATTCTGAAGTTGGTGTTAGTATAGGGACACACTGCACCCCATACGTCACCTAGACCTATCGGGGGAGGGAAAGCACAAGTGTGCAGTGATGGTGGTTGAGGTCGGGCCCACGCAAAAAGCGCCAGCCTAACCCCAGGCACCGTCTAACAGGGGGGGAACAGCCACAGTGTATTACACCCGACTACAAAAGTAGCTTTTACCGTTTAGATCATGTATAACCACACGGATCCAAACACAGCGAACCTATAGAGTAAAACTTCCCATACTAAACATAGCGAAATCCAGACTTAACGACTAAATAACAAAACAGTAAACACAATAACATGCAAACTTTGGTGCAGATAGGAGGCATCCAATGTGCCCAGTGAGAACAAAAGTCTCATGTGGGGCACCTGAGTGCCACAGTTCACAATCCTATGACCCCGGGATGTCATCCTTACCATAAAGGTTGTAAGTCCTCTGCCTGGTCTCGTATAGAGTTATGGCCGCGGCATCAACCCAACATCATAAAGGGGCTATGCAAAGAGTATATGTCGGGCCTACATCAACCTGACCAGCCAAGTCCAAGCCTGGATTGGCCTAGGTGTCCCGTTGGTTCATCAGGTAGATGGTTGGTGACGTCGCGCCACCCGCATCATAAAAGGTAGTGGCACATACCAAAAAAAAAGGGAAAAATGAAAAAGAAAAAGGTAAGAAAACTTGTGATAGCCAGTGATTATTTAAAAGAGTGGCTAATGGTGTTGTGCCACCCACATCATAAAGGCGATTGACACAAATAGGTCACAGAGATTCTGTTGTCGCACAGTCAGGCTCATAAGGATGGGAGATCCGCTCAGGATGTCAGGCAGCATCTATGTCCAGCTCTCTTGGATGGAATGAGGATCCTCTAGACGTATTCCATGTTCTGCGTAGTCTCCCGGAGCGTTGAGCCCTGGGGGGCTGTTGGACAGGCGTTGGAATGGTGAAGGGAATGGATGCCTCGTTAAAGAGAACCCGAGGTGTGTTTAACCTGCTGGGCGGTCTGGACGAGCTCAGCTCGTCCAGTACCGCCGGAGGCTGCCGCTCAGGCCCTGCTGGGCCGATTTGGCTGAAATAAAAAGCAGCACACGCAGCCGGCACTTTGCCAGCCGCGTGTGCTGCCTGATCGCCGCCGCTCTGCGGCGATTCGCCGCGAGCAGCGGCGAAAGAGGGCCCCCCTAGCCGCCTGAGCCCTGCGCAGCCGGAACAAAAAGTTCCGGCCAGCGCTAAGGGCTGGATCGGAGGCGGCTGACGTCACGACGTCGGCTGACGTCGATGACGTCACTCCGCTCGTCGCTATGGCGACGATATAAGCAAAACAAGGAAGGCCGCTCATTGCGGCCTTCCTTGTTTATTCTGGGCGCCGGAGGCGATCGGAAGATCGCCTCCGGAGCGCCCTCTAGTGGGCTTTCATGCAGCCAACTTTCAGTTGGCTGCATGAAATAGTTTTTTTTTTATTAAAAAAAAACCCTCCCGCAGCCTGCCTGGCGATCTTAATAGAACGCCAGGCAGGTTAAAGAATGTTATCTGCATACAGAGGCTGGATCTGACTATACAGCCCAGCCTCTGTTGCTATCCCAAACCCCACTAAGGTCCCCCTGCACTCTGCAATCCCTCATAAATCACAGCCGTGCTGTGAGGCTGTGTTTACATGTGTAGTGTCAGTCTCAGCTGCTCCCCCGCCTCCTGCATAGCTCCGGTCCCTGCCCCCGTCCCTTCCCTCCAATCAGCAGGGAGGGAAGGGATGCAGGCGGGGACTGGAGTTCTGCAGGAGGCGGGGAGAGCAGCAGACTGACACTATAGAGATAAACACAGCCAGCTCTGACAAGCTGTTTGTCAGCAGCGCGGCTGTGATTTGTGAGGGATTGCAGAGTGCACGGGGACCTTAGGGGGGTTTGGGATAGCAACAGAGGCTGGGCTGTATAGGCAGATCCATCCTCTGTATGCAGATAATATTCTTCAAACCCACCTCGAGTTCTCTTTAAGGGCTTTAGCAGCTTCCTCTGGACGTTTGCAATTGTATATTTTGCTGTTAATCTTGAATGTCAACATGAAAGGGAATCCCCCAAAAAAGCAATTTATGAAATTTGAAATAACAATTTAGTTAAAAAACGATAGATATGTTTGGTATGTTTGTAAACGTTATTCGTCACGGGCACATTTTGTAAACTTAAATCATCACAAGCACAGTATAAAAATGTTAATAATCTCCGGGTGCCCTTTTTTCCTGTTCGGTGCCCATCAAATGATATTTATTATGGGAGTGAATGGCAGCGCCCTTTTTGTCCACTTGCCTCATGCGCCAAAATGTCCTGCTTGAGGTGGCTTACCTCAATGACGAGATCTTTGTATAGATACCATACCATAGCAACTATCGCACAACTCAACTATGGAGGATCATGCTACTAACGTGACTTGAGATACTCTCTGCTGGAAGGATACTATTGCCGTGGGCTGTCTGTGCACTCCACTATTACCGCAATGGCGACAAAAGGGGCCTTTTTTGCTAAAATGAATGGCGTGTGAGTTGGGCTAAATTCACCGCAAGATTGTGAGTTAGATTTTCGCTCGCCCATCCCTAGTGGGTGACAGTTAGCTGCAAGTCAAAAACCTGTCATCTGTTGTATACTGGCAATGCTATTTCACTCCCCTAGCGATAGGTAGCCTGATTTACGCATGTTGAGGTTTGCATTATTTTAGACATTTTTTTTTATCAGAGTTAAAGTGAAGTTTTAAAGGGACATTTCTTATAATGTGATTTCTATGAAAATCACACTATACTGAGTTATTATGTGTATTTATTTCAGTCCCACCTGCCGGCAACAGCAGCTGCAGCGTGCAGCCAGCCGACACACAGGGCCGGATTTGTACTCTTTACCGCCCAAGGTCACTGTCACTAGCCGCTCCCCTTCAGTATAGGTAGCGAGATGACCCCTCCCCCTTCCCTCCAGTATAGGTAGCAGGATGACCCCTCCCCCTTCCCTCTAGTATAGGTAGCCAGATGACCCCTCCCCCCTTCCCTCTAGTATAGGTAGCCAGATGACCCCCCCCCCAGTATAGCTAGCCAGGTGACTCCTCCCCCTCTTTCCCTCCAGTATAGGTAGCCAGATGACTCCTCCCCTTCCCTCTAGTATAGGTAGCCAGATGACCCCTCCCCCTTTCCCTCCAGTACAGGTAGCCAGATGACTCCCTTAATCCCTCCTTTTTCCCACTCCCCAGGGCCTCCACATTTTAGTATAAGTAGCCATCTTGCCTTCACACCGCAGCAGCCATCAGTGTCACTCATTTCTCCACTCGTCTCCAGTGCAGAAGCTTCCTCTTCCTTTCTGTCTCCAATGCTGCCCAAGTCCGTAGCCGCTGGCCACAATGTAAACGTGCACAGAGCGCAAGGTGGCTGCTGCACAGGTGGCTAGCAGCAGAGTACCACGCCCAGGCGCTCGCCTGATCTCCCTGCATTGCTGCATTTGGAAGCTTGCAAATGCTGCACCAGTTTAACCTGCTGCTTTGG
>NC_090646.1:10978392-11025892 GCF_040937935.1 Hyperolius riggenbachi | reverse complement strand
TAGGCTAGCTCCTGCGCGTGTTTGCGCGTGCGTGCACTCACTGTCTGTAGTGTACACACACTAAATTTACTTGTGATTACTACTGATTATTGTAACTGCTAGTTGTACTTCCTGACTGTTACTACTTACTTACTGTACTAGGGACACTCACTCAGTCTCCTCACCCACCAACCCACTCCATTAAAGTACCCCACTTTTCACCCGCCCTTTTAAAAAACTTTTGTCTATACGCCCAAAACATCGAAGATGTCTGGAAGTGGCAGCCAGCGCGGTTTGGGCAAGGGGAAGGGCAGCAAGGGAATCAGGAGGAGAGGGAGCAGCATTGTGGCAAGCCGCGGGCGCGGGCGCGCCACCATGCACAGTTCCGCAGCAGCAGCGTCAGTGGCTAACATTCCTCCCATAGCCACTGGCCGTGGACGCCTTGGGCGCCGCTCAGCAGGAGCATCTGCAACTCACGCTGCAGAGACACAGCAGCAGCAGCGTGTAGCACCTGCTCCGATTTTCCTCCAGCCGGGTCGGAAACGTCCCATTGAGGAAAAGCATGCAGACACTGTGGTGCAACTCATGACGGAGGATGAGCAGCCCGCCATCAGCTCTGCATCTGAGGCCTCCACCCTCACCACCACCACCACCACCCCTGTTCGCAGCAGCCGCCCAGCAGGGTCTGGGGAGGAGGCCAGTTCACCGTCACTCGCCGACCTGTCATTCAGCAGTCTTTTGACCCCAGGCATCATGAGTAAATTGTCTGCTGTTGTTGGCGATCTTGAGGAGGAGATGCTGATGGGCACTTTGGGGGATGAGGGATTGGACAGCAAGACTGTGGCGACAGTCAAGCAGCCCATCCATGCATCAGGAGAGGAGTTTGGGGGGTCCTCATCCCAGCAGGACATGTTTCAGGAGGGGGAGGATGTTGATGACCCGGTGACAGACAGAGACTGGGTGCCACCACCTCCAGGGGATGTCGTCCTCAGCAGCTCTGAGGAGGAGGAGGAGGATGCTTTTGTGGGCCTTGCAAGGAGGCGCATCATTGCAAGCATTGGCAGCAGCAGTAGGCAGGTCCCACAGCCTGCTGGTGTCTCAGGCTCAGCAGCAGCAGCAGCAGCATCTGCCAGTACCACCACCAGCCGCACCCAAGCCCCCCAAGCCCCCCCCCCAACCACCACAGGGAGACAGGCAGCAGCGCTTCCATGCCGTAGGGGGATGTTTCTGTCACCAATCTGGCGCTTTTTCACCATGCCCACAGTGTACAGCAAGTACGCCACTTGCAACCACTGTCAGCGGAAGTTGAGCAGAGGTGCAGACCCCTTAAAGTTCTGCACCAGCTCGCTCATCAACCACCTTGCTGCGAAACATTTCCACCAGCATCAGGAGTTCCAGAGGCTGAAGGCATCTGGTGCTGGCAGTGGCACCACACCCATCACTGCACAGCCTTCAGCAGCAGCAGCAACAGCAGCCACCCGCCCTCCTGCTCCTCCAGCAGCACCAGCAGGAGTGCGGAAACGCACTGCTCCTCCCCCCTCTGCAACTCCTGCCGCCAACACTGAGGCCTGTTCTGGCAGCCAGTCCTTAGTGGCCTCCTCCGCTGTGTCTGCTGATTCCCGTGCCAGCAAAAGGCCACGCCAGAGCCTTTTGAGCGAGTCCTTCCAGGGGGTGGTTAGGGCTCTGCCTCCCAGCAGCCGTCGCGTGCGGCAGCTGAACGGCTTGCTGGCACGGGCCATGTGCTCCCAACTCCTGCCGTACACGCTCGTGCAGGAGGGGAGCGACATTCGTGCGCTGCTTGCTTGCGCAGCCCCAGACTGGCAGCTCCCCAGCAGACACTTTTTCTCCCGCAAGGCCATTCCTGCACTGCACCGCCTTGTGATGGCCAATGTGGAGCGAGGGCTGGAGCACGCGGTTGGTGAAAGGGTCCACGTCACCATGGACTCCTGGAGCAGCCGCTTCGGGACAGGCCGCTACCTGTCCTTCACTGTCCACTGGGTCAGCTTGGTGGAAGGGGGTGAGGATGGGAGAGCAGCAGCGGGCACAGCAGCAGCAGCAACACAGTGGGTGGTGCCACCCCGCAGGGTCAGGGGAACTGCAGCAGGTTCCTCCGATCCTCTGCCATCCTCCGGCACACCTGGCCAAACCCCCCGCCTCAGCAGCAGCGTGAAGGCCCGCCACTGCCAAGCGCTGCTGCACTTGGTCAGCCTTGGGAAGACCAAGCTGACGGCAACCCATGTGTTGGCCAAACTCCAGGAGCAGGAGAGGATTTGGCTGACCCCCAGAGGCCTCAGAGTCGGAGAGGTGGTGGCCGACAATGGGGCCAATCTGGTTGCCGCAATAGACAGGGGAAACCTGACCCACATCCCCTGTCTTGCCCACGTGCTGAACCTGGTGGTGCAGAAGTTCTTGCGCACCTACCAGGGGATGGGCGAACTGCTGGAAATGGCAAGGAACGTTGTGCGTCACTTCCGGCGCTCGGCTGCAGCCTGTGTGAGGCTGGAAGACGTGCAAAAGGAGCTGGATCTGCCACGCCATCGGCTGATCCTTGACGTTCCGACTCGCTGGAACTCCACCCTGGCGATGTTGGAGCGTCTGGTTGAACAGAAGCGCGCTGTCAAACAGTACCTTGCCCTGGCCACTGTTTCCGCCGCTCAGAGAAGGGACAAGACCAGCAACATCCCGTCCATCGTCCCCGATGATGACTGGAGGCACATGCAGCAGGTGTGCTTAGTGCTGGCTCCCTTTCTGCAGGCCACTAACATGGTGAGCAGGGACCATGCTATGGTCTGCGAGTGGGTGCCCCTGGTTTGTCTGCTGAACAGGGCCCTCGATGCTTTGCTGGAACAGGGAGCGGCAGCCTTGGACCAGCAGGAGCGGCAAGCAGCTGCACAGTCCACCTCTGAGGGGGAGGAGGAGGAGGACTTGGTGGAGGTCCCTGACCTTGCTGCTGATGAGGGGGATCAGCACAGTGCAGCTGAGTTGGTTCGGGGGTGGAGAGAGGATGAGGCTGACGAGGCAGAGGAGGAGGATGAGGACAGCAGCACTGCCGTCGATGTGCCAGCAGACGTGGCCCGCCTCTTCCCAATGGCAGCGCACATGCTGACGTGCCTGCGCAGAGACCCCAGGGTGATCCAGATGAAGCAGAGGGAGGACATTTGGATCAGCATGATGTTGGACCCACGCCTCAAGGGGAAGTTGAGCCAGTTCCTGCCGCCTGCAGGAGGAGACCCAGCGCAACAAATAAGGAGCTTGCAGCAGGCCCTTGTTGAGCGCTTGGAGGAAGCCTTCCCCCAGCCTTCCACCCCCACTGTCCAGCAGCCAGCACAGAGGCAGCAGCAGGTGCCTGCATCCAGCAGCAAGCGCCCCACAGACCTGCTGTCTCTCAGCCACGAGCTCTACAGGACTGTAGAGGCTCCGGCAGCAGTGAGTAGAGAGGAGGTGCATGCAGCAGCATCCTCCACCGGTCACAGCCAGCGCCTGACCCGCATGGTGGCTGACTACATGGGGTCCTACAGCGGGCTTGACAGCGATGCCCCTGTTGATCCCATGGAGTATTGGGTCAAGCGCCTGGAGATCTAGGGCAAGCTGGCGCAGTACGCCCTGGAAGTGCTGTCCTGCCCCCCTTCCAGCGTGCTGTCCGAGCGCTGCTTCAGTGCAGCTGGTGGTGTGGTCACCGAGAAACGCTCACGTCTGTCTCACAAGTCTGTGGACAGACTGACGTTTCTCAAGATGAACCAGGCGTGGGTGGAAGGCGAGTTCCTGGCCCCTGTTGTCGGTGAGAGGGGGACATGAACTGGCTAAGAACCATCGTTAATGTGCCTTACCACCCTTTACCACCTCCTGGCTCCTGCTCACTAAGCCAGCCTGGTTCACTTTGACTATTACGTCGCCTGCAGCCACACATTTTACACCTACAGTGGGCTGCTGTGTACTGCCCTTCTGCTGTCTGTCTGTGTTTCCCACTGCCAGGGTACACAGATTTACCTTCTGCTGCCACTCTGCCACCAGCTATTACGTCAAACAATAGCTATATATCTGTGTAATTTGTTTTACAAACAAAACCAAAAAACCATAAAAAAAAAAAAGGTTTAATTTTTCTGAGGTGCCCGGGTTGAAAACTGTGTTGTCCCAGTTGTGTATTGGACACGATGTGGGCTGCACGACCGCTGTCTGGGACCTCCTGTTGTGTTCATTTATGGCCTGGTATCACCGCTAGGTACCAGGGCTATTATGTCACGCTGCCTGCCTGCTGCCACACTCACACTACTCCTCCATTCCTCCTGCTGATGCTGCTGTCTGTCTGTGTTTCCCAACGCCAGGGTACACAGATTTACCTTCTGCTGCCACTCTGCCACCAGCTATTACGTCAAAAAATAGCTATATCTGTGTAATTGGTTGTAAAACCAAAACTACAAAACCATAAAAAAAAAAAAAAAAAGGTTTAATTTTTCTGAGGTGCCCGGGTTGAAAACTGTGTTGTCCCAGTTGTGTATTGGACACAATGTGGGCTACACGACCGCTGTCTGGGACCTCCTGCCTGCTGTGTTTATTTACAGCCCTGGTATCACCGCTAGGTACCAGGGCTATTATGTCACGCTGCCTGCCTGCTGCCACACTCACACTACTCCTCCATTCCTCCTGCTGATGCTGCTGTCTGTCTGTGTTTCCCAACGCCAGGGTACACAGATTTACCTTCTGCTGCCACTCTGCCACCAGCTATTACGTCAAAAAATAGCTATATCTGTGTAATTGGTTGTAAAACCAAAACTACAAAACCATAAAAAAAAAAAAAAGGTTTAATTTTTCTGAGGTGCCCGGGTTGAAAACTGTGTTGTCCCAGTTGTGTATTGGACACAATGTGGGCTACACGACCGCTGTCTGGGACCTCCTGCCTGCTGTGTTTATTTACAGCCCTGGTATCACCGCTAGGTACCAGGGCTATTATGTCACGCTGCCTGCCTGCTGCCACACTCACACTACTCCTCCATTCCTCCTGCTGATGCTGCTGTCTGTCTGTGTTTCCCAACGCCAGGGTACACAGATTTACCTTCTGCTGCCACTCTGCCACCAGCTATTACGTCAAACAATAGCTGCTCACATTACTCCTCCATTCCTCCTGCTGCTGCTGCTGCTGTCTGTCTGTCTGTGTTTCCCAACGCCAGGGTACACAGATTTACCTTCTGCTGCCACTCTGCCACCAGCTATTACATCAAAAAATAGCTATATCTGTCTGTGTAATTTGTTGTAAAAACAAAACTACAAAACCATAAAAAAAAAAAAAAGGTTTAATTTTTCTGAGGTGCCCGGGTTGAAAACTGTGTTGTCCCAGTTGTGTATTGGACACAATGTGGGCTACACGACCGCTGTCTGGGACCTCCTGCCTGCTGTGTTTATTTACAGCCCTGGTATCACCGCTAGGTACCAGGGCTATTATGTCACGCTGCCTGCCTGCTGCCACACTCACACTACTCCTCCATTCCTCCTGCTGATGCTGCTGTCTGTCTGTGTTTCCCAACGCCAGGGTACACAGATTTACCTTCTGCTGCCACTCTGCCACCAGCTATTACGTCAAAAAATAGCTATATCTGTGTAATTGGTTGTAAAACCAAAACTACAAAACCATAAAAAAAAAAAAAAGGTTTAATTTTTCTGAGGTGCCCGGGTTGAAAACTGTGTTGTCCCAGTTGTGTATTGGACACAATGTGGGCTACACGACCGCTGTCTGGGACCTCCTGCCTGCTGTGTTTATTTACAGCCCTGGTATCACCGCTAGGTACCAGGGCTATTATGTCACGCTGCCTGCCTGCTGCCACACTCACACTACTCCTCCATTCCTCCTGCTGATGCTGCTGTCTGTCTGTGTTTCCCAACGCCAGGGTACACAGATTTACCTTCTGCTGCCACTCTGCCACCAGCTATTACGTCAAACAATAGCTGCTCACATTACTCCTCCATTCCTCCTGCTGCTGCTGCTGCTGTCTGTCTGTCTGTGTTTCCCAACGCCAGGGTACACAGATTTACCTTCTGCTGCCACTCTGCCACCAGCTATTACGTCAAAAAATAGCTATATCTGTCTGTGTAATTTGTTGTAAAAAACAAAACTACAAAACCATAAAAAAAAAAAAAAAGGTTTAATTTTTCTGAGGTGCCCGGGTTGAAAACTGTGTTGTCCCAGTTGTGTATTGGACACAATGTGGGCTACACGACCGCTGTCTGGGACCTCCTGCCTGCTGTGTTTATTTACAGCCCTGGTATCACCGCTAGGTACCAGGGCTATTATGTCACGCTGCCTGCCTGCTGCCACACTCACACTACTCCTCCATTCCTCCTGCTGATGCTGCTGTCTGTCTGTGTTTCCCAACGCCAGGGTACACAGATTTACCTTCTGCTGCCACTCTGCCACCAGCTATTACGTCAAAAAATAGCTGCTCACATTACTCCTCCATTCCTCCTGCTGCTGCTGCTGCTGTCTGTCTGTCTGTGTTTCCCAACGCCAGGGTACACAGATTTACCTTCTGCTGCCACTCTGCCACCAGCTATTACGTCAAAAAATAGCTATATCTGTCTGTGTAATTTGTTGTAAAAACAAAACTACAAAACCATAAAAAAAAAAAAAAGGTTTAATTTTTCTGAGGTGCCCGGGTTGAAAACTGTGTTGTCCCAGTTGTGTATTGGACACAATGTGGGCTGCACGACCGCTGTCTGGGACCTCCTGCCTGCTGTGTTTATTTACAGCCCTGGTATCACCGCTAGGTACCAGGGCTATTATGTCACGCTGCCTGCCTCATTGACTGCCTGCTGCCACACACTCATCCTCCTCCTCCTGCTGCTGAATTTACCTCCTGCTGTCTGTGTGTTTCCACTGCCAGGGAGCACATACAATGGCGCTTCCAACATGCGTGCGCCTCCAGCTATTTGTTACGCTCAAAAATAGCTGCATTTCTTTAAAAAAAAAAATTTGAAAAGAGAATTAAGTGAAGAAGAAGACGATATAGAAGAAGATGAAGAAGAAGAAGAAGAAGATGAAGAAGAAGAAGAAGAAGAAGAAGAAGGAGAAGAAGATGAAGATGAAGAAGAAGAAGATGAAGAAGAAGAAGAAGATGAAGAAGATGAAGAAGATGAAGATGAAGAAGATGAAGAAGAAGAAGATGAAGAAGAAGAAGATGAAGAAGAAGAAGATGAAGATGATGAAGAAGAAGAAGATGAAGAAGAAGATGAAGATGATGAAGAAGAAGAAGATGAAGAAGATGAAGAAGATGAAGATGAAGAAGATGAAGAAGATGAAGAAGAAGAAGATGATGAAGAAGAAGATGAAGAAGAAGATGAAGAAGATGAAGAAGAAGAAGAAGAAGATGAAGAAGATGAAGATGAAGAAGATGAAGAAGATGAAGAAGAAGAAGATGAAGATGATGAAGAAGAAGAAGATGAAGAAGAAGATGAAGATGATGAAGAAGAAGAAGATGAAGAAGATGAAGAAGATGAAGATGAAGAAGATGAAGAAGAAGAAGAAGAAGAAGATGAAGAAGATGAAGAAGATGAAGAAGAAGATGAAGAAGATGAAGAAGAAGATGAAGAAGAAGATGAAGAAGATGAAGAAAAAGAAGATGAAGAAGAAGAAGAAGATGATGATGAAGAAGATGAAGAAGAAGAAGAAGAAGACAATATAAAAGAAGAAGAAGATATAGAAGAAGATATAGAAGAAGAAGATATAGAAGAAGAAGATATAGAAGAAGAAGAAGAAGAAGAAGAAGAAGAAGATATAGAAGATAAAGAAGAAGAAGAAGAAGAAGTATATACAGTACTGAACAAATTTCTGGACACAACTTCTCTTTTCAACTTTTTTTTTTTAAAGGAACATCCCCACATAATCACTTGCTGTTGTTACTTGGAAAAAAAGAGGTTTCTTGCATCATTCACCCTCAAAACAAGTGTTGGAAGCTATTTAAGGCCATTTCGAATAGTCAGCTCGAATAATGAGCTCGAATACCGACTCGAATAGTGAGCTCGAATTCCGAGGTCGAATCGAATAGTAAAAATTATTCGACTCGAATATTCGACTGATCTCGAATAATTTACTATTCGAATTCGACCTAACTCGAATTTTGAAAAGGGGTATTTGAGCACCACTACTTATCACAGCTGATCAGAGATTGGAGATTCCAGCAGCTGCTCCCTCCATACTCCCATATCACGTCCACCAACCTCATCACAGCGAATCAGAGATTGGAGATTCCAGCAGCTGCTCCCTCCATACTTCCATATCATGTCCACCAACCTCATCATAGCTGACCAGAGATTGGAGATTCCAGCAGCTGCTCCCCCCATACTTCCATATCATGTCCACCAACCTCATCACAGCAAATCAGAGATTGAAGATTCCAGCAGCTGCTCCCTCCATACTTTCATATCATGTCCACCAACCACATCACAGCAAATCAGAGATTGGAGATTCCAGCAGCTGCTCCTCCATACTTCCATATCATGTCCACCAACCTCATCACAGCTGATCAGAGATTGGAGATTCCAGCAGCTGCTCCCTCCATACTTCCATATTATGTTCACCAACCTCATCACAGCTGATCAGAGATTGGAGATTCCAGCAGCTGCTCCCTCCATACTCCCATATCACGTCCACCAACCTCATCATAGCTAATCAGAGATTGGAGATTCCAGCAGCTGCTCCCTCCATACTTCCATATTATGTCCACAATCCTCATCACAGCTGATCAGAGATTGGAGATTCCAGCAGCTGCTCTCTCCATACTTCTATATCATGTCCACCAACCTCATCACAGCTGATCAGAGATTGGAGATTCCAGCAGCTGCTCCCTCCATACTTCCATATCATGTCCACCAACCTCATCACAGCTGATCAGAGATTGGAGATTCCAGCAGCTCCTCCCCCCATACTTCCATATCATGTCCACCTACCTCATCACAGCAAATCAGAGATTGAAGATTCCAGCAGCTGCTCCCTCCATACTTCCATATCATGTCCACCAACCACATCACAGCAAATCAGAGATTAGAGATTCCATCAGCTGCTCCTCCATACTTCCATATCATGTCCACCAACCTCATCACAGCTGATCAGAGATTGGAGATTCCAGCAGCTGCTCCTCCATACTTCCATATCATGTCCACCAACCTCATCACAGCTGATCAGAGATTGGAGATTCCAGCAGCTGCTCCCTCCATACTAGTGTTGGGCGAACATCTAGATGTTCGGGTTCGGGCCGAACAGGCCGAACATGGCCGCGATGTTCGGGTGTTCGACCCGAACTCCGAACATAATGGAAGTCAATGGGGACCCGAACTTTTGTGCTTTGTAAAGCCTCCTTACATGCTACATACCCCAAATTTACAGGGTATGTGCACCTTGGGAGTGGGTACAAGAGAAAACAAAATTAGCAAAAAGAGCTTATAGTTTTTGAGAAAATCGATTTTAAAGTTTCAAAGGGAAAACTGTCTTTTAAATGCGGGAAATGTCTGTTTTCTTTGCACAGGTAACATGCTTTTTGTCGGCATGCAGTCATAAATGTAATACATATAAGAGGTTCCAGGAAAAGGGACCGGTAACGCTAACCCAGCAGCAGCACACGTGATGGAACAGGAGGAGGGTGGCGCAGGAGGAAAAGGCCACGCTTTGAGACACAACAACCCAGGCCTTGCATGAGGACAAGAAGTGTGCGGATAGCAATTTGCATTTTGTCGCCATGCAGTCATAAATGTAATACAGATGAGAGGTTCAATAAACAGGGACCGGAAACGCTAACCCATCACAGATGTTCATTGTTCATGTTACTTGGTTGGGGTCCGGGAGTGTTGCGTAGTCGTTTCCAATCCAGGATTGATTCATTTTAATTTGAGTCAGACGGTCTGCATTTTCTGTGGAGAGGCGGATACGCCGCCGATCTGTGACGATGCCTCCGGCAGCACTGAAACAGCGTTCCGACATAACGCTGGCTGCCGGGCAAGCCAGCACCTCTATTGTGTACATTGCCAGTTTGTGCCAGGTGTCTAGCTTCAATACCCAATAGTTGAAGGGTGCAGATGGATTGTTCAACACAGCTACGCCATCTGACATGTAGTCCTTGACCATCTTCTCCAGGCGATCGGTGTTGGAGGTGGATCTGCACGCTTGCTGTTCTGTGTGCTGCTGCATGGGTGTCAGAAAATTTTCCCACTCCAAGGACACTGCCGATACAATTCCCTTTTGGGCACTAGCTGCGGCTTGTGTTGTTTGCTGCCCTCCTGGTCGTCCTGGGTTTGCGGGAGTCAGTCTGTCGGCGTACAACTGGCTAGAGGAGGGGGAGGATGCCAATCTCCTCTCTAAAGTCTCCACAAGGGCCTGCTGGTATTCTTCCATTTTGACCTGTCTGGCTCTTTCTTCAAGCAGTTTTGGAACATTGTGTTTGTACCGTGGATCCAGAAGGGTATAAACCCAGTAATTGGTGTTGTCCAGAATGCGCACAATGCGTGGGTCGCGTTCAATGCAGTCCTAGGCCGAAGAGGTCATAGCCTAGGGTCACAAAACCTGTTTATTGAGCAATTTCAATGGTGACGAGTCTGACGTACATAAATCGCAGCAATGGCCGTTAGCAACGTCTGAATCTCACGAAATGTCTCATGCAGGTAGAAGACATATTGTTAGACTTGGGCTCCAAAGATGGGTTCCCTACATCTCTGCAAACCAGAGTTACAGGGCTCCAAATTTGGTAAAATCCCCCATAGGCTTTCATTGGGCCTCCTATTTACAGTTCCAAAATCTCACATCTTTTCAAAGGGCAATGGCTCAGCAGTGGCAAATTTTCTAGCATTGTAGGGACCCTTAGGGGGAACATGACTGGTGAGTTTCGGGCCCCTAGGCCGAAGAGGTCATAGCCTAGGGTCACAAAAACCTGTTTATTTGGGCTATTTCAATGGTAGTGATGGTGACGTACATAAATCGCAGCAATGGCCGTTAGCAAAGTCTGAATCTCACGAAATGTCTCATGCAGGTAGAAGACATATTGTTAGACTTGGATTCCAAAGATGGGGTCCCTACATCTCTGCAAACCAGAGTTACAGGGGTCCAAAATTGGTAAAATCCCCCATAGGATTTCATTGCCTCCCTATTTCACTTTCCAAAATCTCACATCTTTTCAAAGGGCAATGGCTCAGCAGTACCAAATTTTCTAGCATTGTAGGGACCCTTAGGGGGAACATGACTGGTGAGTTTCGGGCCCCTAGGCCGAAGAGGTCATAGCCTAGGGTCACAAAAACCTGTTTATTTGGGCTATTTCAATGGTAGTGATGGTGACGTACATAAATCTCAGCCATGGCCGTTAGCAACGTCTGAATCTCACGAAATGTCTCATGCAGGTAGAAGACATATTGTTAGACTTGGATTCCAAAGATGGGGTCCCTACATCTCTGCAAACCAGAGTTACAGGGGTCCAAAATTGGTAAAATCCCCCATAGGATTTAATTGCCTCCCTATTTCACTTTCCAAAATCTCACATCTTTTCAAAGGCCAATGGCTCAGCAGTACCAAATTTTCTAGCATTGTAGGGACCCTTAGGGGGAACATGACTGGTGAGTTTCGGGCCCCTAGGCCGAAGAGGTCATAGCCTAGGGTCACAAAAACCTGTTTATTTGGGCTATTTCAATGGTAGTGATGGTGACGTACATAAATCGCAGCAATGGCCGTTAGCAAAGTCTGAATCTCACGAAATGTCTCATGCAGGTAGAAGACATATTGTTAGACTTGGATTCCAAAGATGGGGTCCCTACATCTCTGCAAACCAGAGTTACAGGGGTCCAAAATTGGTAAAATCCACCATAGGATTTCATTGCCTCCCTATTTCACTTTCCAAAATCTCACATCTTTTCAAAGGGCAATGGCTCAGCAGTACCAAATTTTCTAGCATTGTAGGGACCCTTAGGGGGATCATGACTGGTGAGTTTTGCCACTGCTGAGCCATTGCCCTTTGAAATGGTGTGAGATTTTGGAACGGTAAATAGGAGGCCCAATGAAAGCCTATGGGGGATTTTACCAATTTTGGACCCCTGTAACTCTGGTTTGCAGAGATGTAGGGACCCCATCTTTGGAATCCAAGTCTAACAATATGTCTTCTACCTGCATGAGACATTTCGTGAGATTCAGACGTTGCTAACAGCCATGGCTGAGATTTATGTACGCCACCATCACTACCATTGAAATAGCCCAAATAAACAGGTTTTTGTGACCCTAGGCTATGACCTCTTCGGCCTAGGGGCCCGAAACTCACCAGTCATGTTCCCCCTAAGGGTCCCTACAATGCTAGAAAATTTGGTACTGCTGAGCCATTGCCCTTTGAAAAGATGTGAGATTTTGGAAAGTGAAATAGGGAGGCAATGAAATCCTATGGGGGATTTTACCAATTTTGGACCCCTGTAACTCTGGTTTGCAGAGATGTAGGGACCCCATCTTTGGAATCCAAGTCTAACAATATGTCTTCTACCTGCATGAGACATTTCGTGAGATTCAGACTTTGCTAACGGCCATTGCTGCGATTTATGTACGTCACCATCACTACCATTGAAATAGCCCAAATAAACAGGTTTTTGTGACCCTAGGCTATGACCTCTTTGGCCTAGGGGCCCGAAACTCACCAGTCATGTTCCCCCTAAGGGTCCCTACAATGCTAGAAAATTTGCCACTGCTGAGTAATTGCCCTTTGAAAAGATGTGAGATTTTGGAACTGTAAATAGGAGGCCCAATGAAAGCCTATGGGGGATTTTACCAAATTTGGAGCCCTGTAACTCTGGTTTGCAGAGATGTAGGGAACCCATCTTTGGAGCCCAAGTCTAACAATATGTCTTCTACCTGCATGAGACATTTCGTGAGATTCAGACGTTGCTAACGGCCATTGCTGCGATTTATGTACGTCAGACTCGCCACCATTGAAATTGCCCAAATAAACAGGTTTTGTGACCCTAGGCTATGACCTCTTCGGCCTAGGACTGCATTGAACGCGACCCACGCATTGTGCGCATTCTGGACAACACCAATTACTGGGTTTATACCCTTCTGGATCCACGGTACAAACACAATGTTCCAAAACTGCTTGAAGAAAGAGCCAGACAGGTCAAAATGGAAGAATACCAGCAGGCCCTTGTGGAGACTTTAGAGAGGAGATTGACATCCTCCCCCTCCTCTAGCCAGTTGTACGCCGACAGACTGACTTCCGCAAACCCAGGACGACCAGGAGGGCAGCAAACAACACAAGCCGCAGCTAGTGCCCAAAAGGGAATGGTATCGGCAGTGTCCTTGGAGTGGGAAAATTTTCTGACACCCATGCAGCAGCACACAGAACTGGAGAAGATGGTCAAGGACTACATGTCAGATGGCGTAGCTGTGTTGAACAATCCATCTGCACCCTTCAACTATTGGGTATCGAAGCTAGACACCTGGCACAAACTGGCAATGTACGCAATAGAGGTGCTGGCTTGCCCGGCAGCCAGCGTTATGTCGGAACGCTGTTTCAGTGCTGCCGGAGGCATCGTCACAGATCGGCGGCGTATCCGCCTCTCCACAGAAAATGCAGACCGTCTGACTCAAATTAAAATGATTCAATCCTGGATTGGAAACGACTACGCAACACTCCCGGACCCCAACCAAGTAACATGAACAATGAACATCTGTGATGGGTTAGCGTTTCCGGTCCCTGTTTATTGAACCTCTCATCTGTATTATATTTATGACTGCATGGCGACAAAATGCAAATTGCTATCCGCACGCTTCTTGTCCTCATGCAAGGCCTGGGTTGTTGTGTCTCAAAGCGTGGCCTTCTCCTCCTGCGCCACCCTCCTCCTGTTCCATCACGTGTGCTGCTGCTGGGTTAGCGTTACCGGTCCCTTTTCCTGGAACCTCTTATATGTATTACATTTATGACTGCATGCCGACAAAAAGCATGTTACCTGACATTTCCCGCATTTAAAAGACAGTTTTCCCTTTGAAACTTTAAAATCGATTTTCTCAAAAACTATAAGCTCTTTTTGCTAATTTTTTTTTCCTCTTGTACCCACTCCCAAGGTGCACATACCCTGTAAATTTGGGGTATGTAGCATGTAAGGAGGCTTTACAAAGCACAAAAGTTCGGGTCCCCATTGACTTCCATTATGTTCGGAGTTCGGGTCGAACACCCGAACATCGCGGCCATGTTCGGCCTGTTCGGCCCGAACCCGAACATCTAGATGTTCGCCCAACACTAGTCCAGAGCACAGAAAGCTGCATACCCTTTTCTTCCATACCTCAAAGGCATCCCCATTTTGAACCCGTGATCGCAGTGCCATTCTCTTTTTCTCTTACTGAAGGTTTTCAAAGTTTACCTGCCATTAAAGTCAATGGGGTCCGCTGCATAGATATATAAACTGCATCATGATCGCCCACTGCGTGCCCGCGCACCGGCTCCATGTGCATTCTCGTTGCCACCTGATGGTACGCTGATTGGTGAATGGAACAGGTGTTCCCAAAGCCGATCAAAGCCAAAGCCGATCAAAGTGCTTGTAATCAATGATCACCGGCATCAGTGATAAAGTTATTGGTGAATGAATGGGAGGAGCACCGAAAGGTGAAAATTGCTCTGGTCCATAAGGGAAACACCACCTGTAGTGGTCAAGTGGTAAACAGTTTACTAAACACACTTACCCCGAGGGAAGTTTCTAATCTTTCTGCTGCCTGAAGCAAATTTGTAAGGAATAAAAATGTGAGACTCTTTTCTTTGCTATTAATATATTATGTTCTATTCATTATCTGTACTACACATACAATTCATTATATCATATGTTTTTTTCTTTAAAGAAAACCTGTAACAAGAAAAACTTCCCCTGGGGGGTACTCACCTCGGGTAGGGGAAGCCTGGATCCTATTGAGGCTTCCCCCGTCCTCCTCAGTCCCACATCAGCGGCGATAAAGCTCCCCGAACAGCAAGGATGTAAATATTTACCTTCCCGGCTCCAGCGCAGGCGCAGTATCGGCTCTCCGCTCGGAGATAGGCGGAAATAGCCGGTCGCTATCGGGCAGCTCTACTGTGCAGGCACAAGTCTCCTGTGTCTGTGTAGTAGAGCGGACCCGAAGGAGATTGGCTATTTCCGCCTATCTCCGTCAGGAAAGCCACAACAGCGCCCCCGCTGGAGCCAGGAGAGGTAAATTATACATCGCTTATCAGCGCTTGACAGGATTGTCGAGGGAGGATTGCCGGACACTTGGGGGAAGGGGTGCCTCTAGCCATTTTGTCACTCCAGGCAAGAATACCTGTGGTGCCCCCACCCCTCCCATGGCCCCCCTCCCATGAAAATAATTGTAATGCGGCAGCGTATCACCGAAAAATAATTGTAATGCAGCAGCGTTTCACCAGAAAATAATCATAATGCGGCAATGTTTCACCAGAAAATAATCGTAATGCGCAATGTTTCACCAGAAATTACAGTTATTGCGACAGCGTTTCACCATAAAAATACACGTAAATGCGGCAGTGTTTGACCAGAAAATACACAATGCGGGCAACATTTCACCAGAAAATATACATAATGTGGGCAGCGTTTCACAAGAAAATACACATTGGCAGGGCTCCACTTTAATGAGGCATAAAGGGGGACAGAAGGAGACACAAAGGGGGACAAAAGGAAGCACAATGGTACAGAAGGAGGCACAATGGGGGGCAGAATGAGACACAAAGGAGGACAGAAGAAGGCACAGGAGGACAGAAGGAGGTATACAGAGGGGCAGCGGGAGGTACCGGGGGACAGAAGAGGGCATGAGGGCCGGAAGGAGGCACAAAAAGAGACAGGAGGCATAAAGGGAGACAGAAGGACAAACAGGGGGTCAGACATGGCACAAGGTACTGAAGGAGGCACAAGGAAACAGAAGGAGGCACAAAAGGGACAGAAGGGGGCACAAAGGGGGAAAAAAGGATGCACAAGGCACAGAGGGACACAGTGGCAGCTGCCTGCAACTTATGCTAAGCAGATGCAGCAGAAGCAAGTAATAGAACAACTATGGGGTGGGGCTTAGTCAGGGGCGTGGCTTAGTTCAGGGGACGTGGCTCAATCCAGCAACATGGCGCCCCCAGGACCAATGTCACTCCAGGCAATGGCCTGTACTGCCTATGCCTAAAGGCGCCCCTGCTTTGGGGGAGCCAGTGCTGGACTGCCTACAGCTACAGCAGAGGGGGAAGCCTCATTGGGACCCTGAGGCTTCCCCCTCCCGAGGTGAGTACTCCCCAAGGGAACTTTTTTTTGATACAGGTTCTCTTTAAGTGAACATTAGTAAATGAATGACCTATATACATTCTTATCTCCATTCATAATAACACGTCTCATTTCTTCTACAAGGTGCCAGAATCCCGCTGCAATGATAGATGTGCTCCTGGCTACAGAAAAACTTCTAAGGGAGGAATCCATGTCTGCTGCTATGACTGTGTTCTGTGTTCCGAGGGGGAGGTGTCTAATGTGACAGGTGGGAGTGACCACTGGAGATTTAAATAAATTACAACTGACACTTTCTGGCTTCTCTAAACTCTCTAAACTCATCCATTAGAAGGGATGAGTAGAGGTGTTCAATGCGACATCCCTATAACTTATTTTACCATAAGTTGATCCAATGTTTATCTTAATTTATGCAAATGTGTTCTGAATGGACAAATTAACCACTTGCCGACCGCACACTCATACCGTGTGGTGGCAAAGTGGTAGCTGGAGGACCAGCGACGCACATCTGCGTCGCCAGGTGCCTCCCTAATTAATCAGGAAAGGCCGCTCGCGCGAGCGGCCGTTTCAGTTAGATCACGGAGCGGGTCTCCGTGAATAGCCTGCAAGCTGCTGATCGCGGCTCGCAGACTAAATGTAAACGCAGGAGACTTTTGTCACCTTTGTTTACATTGAACGGCGCTGTTGCTACAGCAGCACCGTAAGGCAGATCGGCGATCCCCGGCCAATCAGCGACCAGGGATCGCCGCCATGTGACAGATGACAGCCTGTCACAGGTTGCACAGGACGGATAGCGTCCTGTGCAGCCCAGATCACCAGGGGTGAGAGGGAGGGGGGGAATTTCGCCGCGGAGGAGGTCTTTGAGGTGCCCCACCCGCAAAACAACCAGGCAGGCAGGAGCGATCAGACCCCCCCTGCACATCATCCCCCTAGTGGGGAAAAAGGGGGGCGATCTGATCGCTCTGCCTGCAACCTGATCTGTGCTGGGGGCTGCAGAGCCCACCCAGCACAGATCATAAAAAAACACGCTGGTCCTTAAGGGGGGGGGGGTAAAGGCTGGGTCTTCAAGTGGTTAAAATCATGAGCAACAAACAGTTTTCAGTGTACTTCCAAGCTGCGTACATTTACATACAATGAACACGGAGTTTGCATGAATTTAAAGTTGTTGGCCAATCTCTAGAAGTACAGTGGGATGTGAAATTTTTGGCAACCTTGTTAATCGTCATGATTTTCCTGTATAAATCGTTGGTTGTTATGATAAAAAAGTCAGTTAAATATATCATACTAGTAGACTTAAGCCCGTTTAAAAACGGGTGCTAGGTCTTTGCTTAAACCCCGCCCACCTCCCTCCCCACTCCTCTCCTCCCTCCCCTCTCCTCTCTCTCCTCCCCTCTCCTCCCCTCTTTCTCATGCTCCCGTGACCACCACGCATGCGTGTGCGCACCCGCTGCATGCGCGCCCGGCTGCCCAGCCCCCTGCCTGTCCTGCACTGTCTAATGGCTGTCCCTGCGGCACATGCGGACATGGGACACAGAGACAAAGGGGTTTTATTATAAAGGATAGGAGACACACACGGTGATACTTGAGAAGTGAAATGAAGTTTATCGGATTTACAGAAAGTGTGCAAAAATGGTTTAAACAAAATTAGGCAGGTGCATAAATTTGGGCCCCACAAAAAAGAAATGACATCAATATTAAGTAGATCCTCCTTTTGCAGAAATTACAGACTATAAACCCTTCCTGTAGGTTCCAATGAGAGTCTGGATTCTGCTTGAAGGTATTTTGGACCATTCCTCTTTACAAAACATCTATAGTTCATTCAGGTTTAACAGCTCTCTTTAACTCACACCACAGATTTTCAATTATATTCAAGTCTGGGGACGGAGATGGCCATTCCAGAACGTTGTACTTTTTCCTCTGCATAGATGCCTTAGTGGATTTTGAGCAGTGTTTAGAGTTGTTGTCTTGTTGAAAGATCCAGCCCCGGCACAGCTTCAACTTTGTCACTGATTCCTGGACATTGGTCTCCAGAATCTGCTGATACTAAGTGGAATCCATGCGTCCTTCAACTTTCACAAAATTCCCAGTCCCTGCACTGGCCACACAGCCCCACAGCATGATGGAACCACCACCATATTTCACTGTAGGTAGCAGGTGTTTTTCTTGGAATACTGTGTTGTTTTTCCTCCATGCATAACGCCCTTGCTATGCCTAAATAACTCAATTTTAGTTTCATCAGTCCACAGCACCTTATTACAAAATGAAGCTGGCTTGTCCAAATGTGCTTTAGTAAGGAAGAGCCCTAGGTGATGGAGGGGGGGGGGGGGGGACTGTCTCCCATCCTTGCCGATGTGCAAAGCTCTTCCCTCTGCAATCCCTCCTGTCCTCCCAAAAAGGACCTGCCTCTTGCAGGGGGGGGGGGGACAATCTAGTTATGCCCCTTCTGCAGCATCAGCGGTGGTGGCAATGGGGGCGGGGGGAGAGGGGTTGTAAGGGGCGTAGCAGCCGAGGCCTAGTGCTTGTTATTGTGAGGGGCCTAAGGTCTTGTTATTCCATGATGTAGCAAGGTGCACACAATCTAACAATTGTTTTGAGGCCAGGTGTCCTTTTAAAATGTGGCATTCTGGATCGTCAAAGGGACTTGGAGGACAACTTGGAGTGACTACAATTACCTCCCTTGGCCGGTTTTAGTATAGTATGAACACGCCTTTAGTCAGATGCACCCTTTAAGATCCTATCCTATTCCAAGGATTCCTGTTTTGTTTGTATTGTCAGTAAGGAACAGAGCTTGTATTTAGAGTTGGTCATTAGGAAGATAATGCTTTTGAGTTGATGCTAACTTTATAAAAATGTATGACGTTTAAATTTTGACGGGTAAGAATCACCGGTTACTGCATTAGATTGGTCTATTTCCAAGCTGCATAATTTGCATACAATTAACATAAAGCTCAACATTTGTAGCATCTGACTAAACATCAAACTTTCTGCTGACACAATTGTTTAATATTAAGGTTTTTTCACACAACTTTTGTTTGCATTCCAAGCCTTCCTTTATGTATTAGTGGCTCACTAAGTAGAGAAGCCAAAGCTAGGAGAGGAGAAATGAACATTTAACATTTTAAAAAAGTTCACATTGTCCAAGAATCACATCATTCTAAGCTTATGGTCATTTTTAAGCTGAAGTTTGGGCCTTAATTTGCCCAATATGATCATTCTTGGCCACTTTTTATATTTTTTTAAAAGGGAGTCTAAAGAGAAAATAATAAAATAAAATATACTTGCCTAAGGAGAGGGAGGGTCCTGTACAGCCTTCCTGTTCCTGTCCTGGTTCCCCCTTTCTAGCTTTGGCTTTAGGGATGCTCATTCAGATTTTGCGGAATTGAAATTTCCACAAACTCAGAAATCGGATTTCTGTGGAAATACTGCATTGCTGCAATTCAGTAATTTTAGTCCAATCACAAAACTTGGAAGCAATAGAAAGTCAAAGAATGCAGAAACAACTTGGAAGTATTTGGCCAATCAGAGAATGCAAAAAAATGTCCCAAAAAAAGACTCGGAAATCCGAACTCGGAAATCAGAAACGGATTGAAAATCCACGGAATCGGTAAACTGCATTGTCGGAAATTGGCATTTCCGACCATCCCTAGTTGCCTTCATGGGAAGCTTCGGAAGTCTTTGGGAGCTCAAGTGCTCCTGAAAACATACGGCTCTCTACTGTGCATGCCCAAGTGCACGAGAGAGTGCGCTCGCTTATGTGTAGAAGAGAATGGCCCACACCCGGGCTCCAAAGCCTCCTGCAGCGACAGAGAGCGGTCTTCGACCCATCAGTTGAATGCTGCTAATGGGAAGCCATTTCTGGAACAAGGGGACCAGGAGAGGAACGGGAAGGCTCTATAGGCCTTCCCTCTCCTTAGGTTAGTATCTGTTTTGTTTTTGTTTTGTTTTTTTGCTTCAAACTCACTTTAAAATTGTAACAAGATCTTCAGTTCACTGTTTAACTACTTCAGGACAAGATCAATTTTCACATATCAGCACTGCTTCCATTCATTTGTCAATAACTTTATTACTATTAACCACACCTAAATGATATATATATTGTGTTTTTTTCAGGACAAATTAGGCTTTTAGTGTGTGAAAATGTTGTTTAGTAATTACCTTATTTTCTACTAGCTGGACGCCCGGCGTTGCCCGGGTATGTATTTGGCTGGTGTTGTCCCCGCCCCCTTTTCCTAACCCTAAAGCACAATTACTCAATCAGCTTGGAATTAATGACCAAGTTTGTGAGCTTTGCGGTCTTTGGCATCAATAAGTTGCATTGAAATAAAATAAATCTGATTGGCTGTGGCTCCACCCCTTTTCTGAATTTAAGCCCCAATCACCCAATGGCCAACTGTACCAGGTACAGGTGATTAACAGTGCAAGAGGCTTGTGCCATTAACAGTGCAAGAATGGCAGCAATTACATATTCCCCAAAAAATCAATAGGAAGATTTTAATTGGCTTTTGTAGGCTCCACCCACATTTCTGAATATTAATCCCATTCACTCAGTGACCAAATGTGCAAAGTTTGAGAACCCTACCATTAACAGTGTAAGAATGGCCGCAGTTTACATTTTTCCATTGAGATTTGTATTTTTCTCTACCCACTGATTTCCTGACATTGTTCGGGTATGTATTTGGCTGGTGTTGGCTCCGCCTACTTTTTCTAACCCTAACACACAATTACTCAATGACCAAGAATAATTTGCATTGAGATTATATAAATTGGCTGTTTGTGGCTCCACCCCTTTGTCTAAATTTGAACCTCAGTCACCCAATGACCAACTGTACCAGGTTTAAGGCTTGTGCCATTAACAGTGCAAGAATGGCAGCAATTACATATTCCCCTTGAAAATCAATAGGTGAATTTTGATTAGCTTTTGTAGGCTCCACCCACTTTTCTGAATATTAATCTCAGTCACCCAGTGACCAACTGTGCAAAGTTTGAGAACCCTACCATTAAAAGTGTAAAATGGCTGCAGTTTACATTTTCTCAGTGAAATGTGTATTTGTCTCCGCCCACTGTTGACCCGATATTGCCCTATTATGTATTTGGCTGGTGTTGGCTGCGCCCACTTTTCCTAACCCTAACACACAATTACTCAATTACTCAATGACCAAGTTTGTGAGCTTTGCGGTTATTGGCATCAATAATCTGCGTTAAAATGAAACAAATAAGATTGGCTGTTTGTGGCTCCACCCCCTTTTATCAATTCAAACCCAAGTCACCCAATGATGAACTGTACCAGGTTTGAGGCTTGTGCCAATAACAGTGCAAGAATAGCAGCAATTAAATATTCCCCTGAAAAATCAATAGGTAATTTTTGATTGGCTTTTGTAGGCTCTGCCCACTTTTCTGAATATTTATCCAAGTTCCCCTCTAATTAACTGTGTAAAGTTTGAGAACCCTACAATTAACAGTGTAATAATGGTTGCTGTTTACACTTTCTCAGTAAAATTTGTATTTGTCTCCGCCCACTTATGACCCGGCATTGCCCGCTTATGTATTTGGCTGGTGTTGGCTGTGCCCACTTTTCTAACCCTCACACACAATTAATCAATTACTCAGTTACCAAGTTTGCGAGCTTTGCGGTGTTTGACATCAATAGTTTGCATTGGAGTGAAACAAATCTGATTAGCTGTTTGTGGCTCCACCCCCTTTCTGAAATTGAACCCTAGTCACCCAATGATCAACTGTACCAGGTTTAAGGCTTGTGCCATTAACAGTGCAAGAATGGTAGCAATTACATATTCCCTTTGAAAATCAATAGGTAAGTTTTTATTGGCTTTTATAGGCTCCACCCACTTTTCTGAATATTAATCCCAGTCACCCAGTGACCAATTGTGCAAAGTTTGAGAACCCTACCATTAACAGTGTAAGAATGGCTGCAGTTTACATGTTCCAGTGAAATGTGTATTTGTCTCCGTCCTCTTTATGGTTATGGGAATAAAAAGTATCCTATACTTTATTCCAGGTACTGTACTATGTGTGTGCCAAATTTCATTCAAATCCGTTCAGCCGTTTTTGCGTGATCGAGTAACAAACATCCAAACATCCGAACTTTCCCATTTATTATATTAGTAGGATGCATTTTAAAGGGAAATTAAAGGGATACTGTAGGGGGTCGGGGAAAATGAGCTGAACTTACCCGGGGCTTCTAATGGTCCCCCGCAGGCATCCTGTGTTGGCGCAGCCACTCCCCAATGTTTCGGCCCCGCCTCCGGTTCACTTCTGGAATTTCTGACTTTAAAGTCAGAAAACCACTGCGCCTGCGTTGCCATGTCCTCGCTCCCGCTGATGTCACCAGGAGTGTACTGTGCAGACACAGACCATACTGGGCCGGCGCTGTGCGCTCTTGATGACATCAGCGGGATCGAGGACACAGCAACGCAGGCGCAGTGGTTTTCAGACTTTACAGTCTGAAATTCCAGAAGTGAACCGGAGACGGGGCCTGAGCATCGGTGAGTGGCTGCGCGGGGACAGGATATCTGAGGGGGACCATTAGAAGCCCCGGGTAAGTTCAGCTCATTTCCCCCCGACCCCCCTACAGTATCCCTTTTAGGTAAAAAAGGTTTGCATTGAAACAAAATAAATCTGATTGGCTATGGCTCCACCCCTTTTCTGAATTTGAACCCAAATCACCCAATGGCCAACTGTACCAGGTACAGGTGATTAACAGTGCAAGAGGCTTGTGCCATTAACAGTACAAGAATGGCAACAATTAAATATTCCCCTTAAAAATCAGTAGGTGGATTTTGACTGGCTTTTATAGGCTCCACCCACTTTTCTGAATATTAATCCCAGTCACCCAGTGACCAACTGTGCAAAGTTTGAGAACCCTGCCATTAACAGTGTAAGAATGGCTGCAGTTTACATTTTCCCAATGAAATTTGTATTTTTCTCCACCCACTGATTTCTGATTGTTCAGGTATGTATTTGGCTGGTGTTGGCTCCGCCTACTTTTTCTAACCCTAACGCACAATTACTTAATTACCAAGTTTGTGCGCTTTGCGGTCTTTGGCATCAATGATTTGCATTGAGACTAAACAAATCTGTTTGGCTGTTTGTGGCTCCACCCCTTTGTCTAAATTTGAACCCCAGTCACCCAATGACCAACTGTACCAGGTTTAAGGCTTGTGCCATTAACAGTGCAAGAATGGCAGCCATTAAATATTCACCTTGAAAATGAATAGGTGAATTTTGATTGTCTTTTGTAGGCTCCACCCACTTTTCTGAATATTAATCCCAGTCACCCAGTGACCAATTGTGCAAAGTTTGAGAACCCTACCGTTAACAGTGTAAGAATGGCTGCAGTTTACATGGTACATTATTAGTGTAAGAGTGGCAGCAGTTTCAATATTTTCCTTAAAAATCAATAGGTGAATTTTGATTGGCTGTTATAGGTTCCACCCACTTTCCTGAATATTAATCCCATTCATCCATTGACCAATTGTGTCAAGTTTGAGAACCCTGCCAATAACAGAATGGCTGAAATCAATCTAACAAATCTGAATAGCTGTTTGTGGTTCCGCCCCCTTTAGTGAATTTGGACCCCAGTCACCTATCAACTAAGAGGCCTCTGCCATTAACAGTGTAAGAATGATAGCAATGTAAATATTCCCCTTGAAAATCAATAGGTGAAATTTGATTGGCTGTTGTTGGCTCCACCCACATTTCTGAATATTAATCTCAGTCACCCAGTGGCCCACTGTGTCAAGTTTGGGAACCCCGCCATTAAAAGTGTAAGAATGGCTGCAGTTTATATTTTCCCCTGGAATAAAATGCAGTTGTTGGCTCCGCCCACTTTTTCTAACCTTAACATACAGTCACTCAATGATCAAGTTTATGAGCTTTGGGCTTTTGGTATCAATTATTTGTATATTCTCATTGAAATTAAACAAATCTGATTGGCTGTTTGTGTCTCCGCCCCCTTTCTGAATTTGTACCCCAGTCACCCAGTGACTAACAGTACCAGGTTTGAAGCATCTGCTATTAACAGTGTAAGAATGGCAGCAATGTAAATATTCCCTTTGAAAATCAACAGGTGAATTTTAATTGGCTGTTGTAGGATCCACCCACTCTTGAATATTCATCCCATTCACCCACTGACCAACTGTGCAAAGTTTGAGAACCCTGCCAGAAACAGTGTAAGAATGGCTGCAGTTTATATTTTCCCCGTGAATTTTATTTTTGGCTCCGCCCACTTTTTGTAACCTTGACACACAGTCACTCAATGATCAAGTTTGTGAGCTTTCAGGTTCCTGGCATCAAAAATGTGTGAATGGAAGCAGTTTATCCAGCAAGGAAATATGATTGGCTGTTTGTGGCCCCGCCCCTTTAGTGAATTTGGACCCCAGTCACCCAATGACCAACTGTACCAGGTTTGAAGCCTCTGCCACTAACAGTGTAAGAATGGCAGCAGTTTTAATATTCCCCTTGAAAATCAATAGGTGAATTTTGATTGGCAGTTGTAGGCTCCACCCACTTTCTTGAATCTTAATCGCATTCACTCAGTGACCAACTGTGGCAAGTTTGAGAACCCTACGATTAACAGTCTAAGAATGGCTGCGATTTACATTTTTCCATTTAAAATGAACGGCTGAAATTTGATTGGCTGTGTTATGCTCCTCCCATCTTTCCTGGATTCGTAACCTCGGTCACCAAGTGACCAACTGTGCCAAGTGTGGGGACTCTGGCTTGATTACTGTGAGAATGGCAGCCTTTTACATTTTTTCCATTGACTTGAATGGGTGAAATCTGATTTGCTGTTTGTAGCTCCGCCCAGGTGTGCAGGGGGACTGCGAGACCCCCAGAACATATCATCCCAGGTAGTAAGGGTTCTGTATACCAAGTTTCATTCAAATCGGTCAAGCCGTTTTCGCGTGATCGCGGCACATACACACACACACGGTTTTGAATGAAATTTGGCACACACATAGTACATTACCTGGAATAAAGTATAGGATACTTTTTATTCCCATAACCAAAAAGGGGGCGGAGACAAATACAAATTTCACTGGAAAATGTAAACTGCAGCCATTTTTACACTGTTAATTGTAGGATTCTCAAACTTTGCACAGTTGGTCACTGGGTGACTGGAATTAATATTCAGAAAAGTGGGTGGAGTCTATAAAAGCCACTCAAAATTAACCTATTGATTTTCAAGGGGAATATTTACATTGCTGCCATTCTTGCATTGTTAATGGCACAAGCCTCAAACCTGGTACAGTTGATCATTGGGTGACTGGGGTTCAAATTCAGAAAGGGGGTGGAGCCACAAACAGCCAATTAGATTTGTTTCATTCCAATGCAAATTATTGATGCCAAACACCGCAAAGCTCACAAACTTGGTAATTGAGTAATTGTGTGTTAGGGTTAGAAAAGTAAGCACAGCCAACACCAGCCAAATACATAAGTGGGCGGAGACAAATACAAATTTTACAGGAAAAATGTAAACTGCAGCTATTCTTACACTATTAATTGTAGGGTTCTCAAACTTTGCACAGTTGGTTACTGGGTGACTGGGATTAATATTCAGAAAAGTGGGTGGAGCCTACAAAAGCAAATCAAAAATTACCTATTGATTTTTCAGGGGAATATTTCATTGCTGCCATTCTTGCACTGTTAATGGCACAAGCCTTAACCCTGGTACAGTTGGTCATTGGGTGACTGGGGTTCAAATTTAGACAAAGGGGTGGAGCCACAAACAGCCAATCAGATTTGTTTAATCTCAATGCAAATCATTGATGCCAAAGACCGCAAAGCGCACAAACGTGGTAATTAAGTAATTGTGCGTTAGGGTTAGAAAAAGTAGGCGGAGCCAACACCAGCCAAATACATACCTGAACAATCAGAAATCAGTGGGTGGATAAAAATACAAATTGTATTGGGAAAATGTAACCTGCAGCCATTCTTACACTGTTAATGGTAGGGTTCTCAAACTTTGCACAGTTGGTCACTGGGTGACTGGGATTAATATTCAGAAAGGTGGGTGGAGCCTACAACAGACAATCAAATTCCACCTATTGATTTTTAAGGGGAATATTTAATTGCTGCCATTCTTGCACTGTTAATGGCACAAGCCTCTTGCACTGTTGATCACCTGTACCTGGTACACTTGGCCATTGGGTGATGTGGCTTCAAATTCAGAAAAGGGGTGGAGCCACAGCCAATCAGATTTATTTTATTTCAATGCAAATTATTGATGCCAAAGACCGCAAAGCTCACAAACTTGGTCATTAAGTAATTAAGAAATTGTGTGTTAGGGTTAGGAAAAGGGGGAGGGGCCAACACCTGCCAAATACATACCCGGGCAACGCCGGGCGTCCAGCTAGTACTAAATATTAATAATAGTAATAATATGTTTACAGATACACAAAATAAAGAAATGAGTAAAATCTCCAGAGTAGAGTCCTCATGACCCTCCTCTGCATGAGTGGCTAGGAATGCAACATCATCATCATACCGTGTTTTCCTGAAAATAACAATGTATCTTATATTAATTTTTGCACCAAAAGATGTGCTAGGGTTTATTTTCAGGGGATATCTTATCTTTCTATGTACACACAAGTTCCTGTGCTGTGTCCTCCTGCCTTCCCCACTGTGCTGCCTCTTCCTCTGCTGAATCCATTTCTTGTGTTCCCCTGTGCCCCCCTTGTACCTTTAGTTTAATGTCTTCCTGTTGTCTCCCTCTGTCCCCGTGTCCTCTTCTATCTCCTGTCCTCCTGTGTCCCCCTGTGCATCCTCTTCTTTCCTCCAGCTCCAGGCCGCTGTGTCCCTGAGTTTCAGCCTATGGGCAAGAAGTACGGCAAGTTGTGTTTCTGGGCTCCAGTAATAACACAAGTTGCCATACTTTTCCCCTTACTGCTGTTCAGGCTTACTTTTGGGGTATGGCTTACATTTGAGCATGCTCAAGTTTTTTACTAGGACTTACTTTCGGGGGATTTCTGAATTTCGGGGACAGAGGGTATTTAGTCAACCATATCAGAATTCTCGTATGCCGGTTCTCGCTTAGAAACTTAAAAAGAATGTCTAAACACAATAACTCTATTCCAATACCTAACTGGAATCATGCAACTGCAGTGATTTAGATCCTTTATCGCCATGATCCAGACTTGCAGTAGAAAAGTCTATCATCTCAGAGGGATAGTGATGAGCACAAATCACTCATTATCGTAATTTTGCATCATTATTCACAATTATGATGCAAAATCATAATGTGAAATTTCAGGTAAAATTGTAATTACCTTTGTTTGTAAATGCTATGAAGAAACATATTTTGACAATTTTGCATGTATTTTGCATTTTGCATGTATGGGGCACATAATTACGCAAGAGAACGGATTACACTAAATCAATTGAACGTCCGAATTGTTATTATGTATGGCCGTAATTGCAAAAATGTACACAAAATTTTGCTTCATCGCAATTAACAGAGTACGATCATTACTGCATGGTACTTGAAGCAATTTTTAGGTAAAAGCTCTGTTTTTAAAAACTTTGAATGCATAATCAAATAAAGAAGGTCATGAATGTGTCTGTGAATTTTTCCTGGATTTTGGAATCTTACTGTAAATGTTTCAAACTTCCATTTCTTAGAGAGAAATGATTTATCTACTTCCCTTTTCATTGCAGATAGTGAAAGCTGCTTCAAGTGTCCTGATGAAGAGTGGCCGGATGAGAAGAACGTGAGATGTGTTCCCCGGGTCGATGAGTTTCTGTCCTACGATGATGTTTTGGCTTTAGTGTTTTCATTGGCATCTCTAACATTTTCTTCTATGACAATATTTATATTAGGAAACTTTATTTATTTCTGGGGCACTCTGATAGTGAAAGCCAATAACCGGACTGTGAGCTTCATTCTCCTGACCTCCATCCTGCTGAGCTTCCTCTGTGTCTTCTTGTTCCTCGGATGTCCTGTGGATATAACCTGCTTGCTGAGACAGGTGGCATTTGCAGACTTCTTCTCCATCTCCGTCTCTTGTCTTCTGGCCAAGACTGTCACTGTCTGCATTGCCTTCAAAAGAAACCACCAAACCTGGAAGTTACTGGAAAAGGCTAGTTACGGTCAAACTCTCCAATTCCTTAGTTGTCATCTGCTCTTCTGTCCAAATTTTGATTTGTACTGTTTGGCTGTCAGTGTCTCCTCCCTATAAGGAGTATGACATGTCATCTCCTGGGAAGATCATCATTCAGTGCAATGAGGGGTCAGTGATTGGCTTCTACTCTGTGTTGGGCTATATGGGGTTTCTGGCAGCTGTGAGTTTTCTCCTGGCTTTCATGGTGAGGACATTACCGGACAGCTTTAATGAGGCCAAGTACATCACGTTCAGCATGCTGGTGTTCTGCAGTGTCTGGATTGCCATGATCCCGGCCTATCTGAGCACCAGAGGGAAGTACATGGTGGCTGTGGAGGTATTCGCCATACTGGCCTCCTGTGCTGGAATTTTAGGCTGTATATTTTTACCCAAATGCTATATCATACATTTCAAACCTGAACTAAACAGCAGAAGAAAAAACTGCTACAAATTATAAAGTTCTCTAAATGGAGGACATGATGTGATATGACAACATTTGTAAACTGCTTAATTATTGTTTGTCTGTCCCCTTCCATTTACTCCATTCTTTGCATAGACCACTGCTCTTCCCCTGGGTCGAGTATCTTCATCCCTGCAAAATCCCTCTACACCTCGCATGGACGTAGTTACTCGTCCCTTGCTGCTGCTCACTCCCATTCGTTCCCGCGCTTATCCTCCCTGCCAGTCGTTACAGTTCCCATTCATTGATGTAAGTCCCTGTGTCAATGATCATCGGTATTAATGAGATGCCGTGGTCATTAACAAAAACCGAAACTTACACGTCCACACATTACATCCTATTCGCTTACTAATAGTACACTCAGGAAGCTATTGAGTGAGGACAACTTGTGGCCAAATAGTGAAACTACACCTACATACATTTATTTTAGTAAAAAGACCTACACCTAATTTAAAATTAACTCCTTACCTCCCACACTCTCCCATAGTTACCAAAATAAAATTTTTCATTAAAAAAATAAATACCAAAAATTACAATAATACAAACCATAAATAGTTACCTTAGGGACTATCCTTTTTTTAATATGTATGTCAAGAGGGTATATTATTGTTATTTTTTAAATTATGGGCTTGTAAATAGTGATGGTTGCAAAATTGAAAAAATGCACCTTTATTTCCAAATAAAATATCGGCACCATACATTGTGATAGGAACATCATTTAAACAGTGTAATAGCCTGGAGAAATGGGCAAATAAAATACATGGGTTTTAATTATGGTAGCATGTATTATTTTAAAACTATAATGGCCAAAAGCTGAGAAATAATACTTTTGTTCCCATTGTTTTTTCTTATGATTCCCGTTAAAATTAAGTTAGAATAAAATAATTATTAGCAAAATGTACCACCCAAAAAAAAGCCTAATTGGTGGTGAAAAAAGCAAGCTATAGATCATTTTAGTGTGATAAGTACTGATAAAGTTATTGGCAGATAAATAAACATTTTTGAAATCCAAATGTATTCATTTATGGACACGGGTATGCATGCATATTTTGAAACCGTGGATCAGCTGTAGGTTGGCACCATCATTAACCACTTCACCTCTAAGGGATTTTTTCACCTTAAACACCAAAGCAATTCTCCCATTTCGGCGCTGTGTCCTTTCATTCAGAAATTACTTTATCACTACTTATCACACTGAAATAATTTATACAGTGTTTGTTTTTTTTTTGCCACAAATTAGGCTTTCTTTGTGTGGTACTTTTTCCAAGACTTATTTTATTTTATATGCATTTTAAAGTGAATATTAAGAAAAAAACAACAACATTATTTATCTGTTCAGTCAAACTATATTCACCCAATATAGTTTTAAAATAAAACTTGGTAACATAGTAAAAAGCCCACATGCCTTCCCAACCCCGGATGACCACCACCACCTGCAAGTCCTCCTCAGATGGGGCCTGCATACTCTACTGATCCAGCTCTGCCAGGGCTGCCTCGTCCAGCAGGAAAATTATCAGCAGCCAACTACAGATGGACGCATGCTCCCGGTACACAAGGTTTGTTCCGTGCTGAAATGGAGCCAACACCAGGCAGATCTGCTGTATCTGCCCCCACTCCGCAGCCCTCAGCATCTGCAGGGTTGTGACACCGACAATATTCTCCTCCAGTAGGTAGCAGGATATGGCCATCCTGTGCTGGCATAGTCACTCCAACATTGCCAGGATAGAGTTTCAGTGTGTTGGGCAATCTGCCACAAGTCTGTGGGGTGGCAGGCCCTGGCGCTGCTGAAAGTTTGACAGCAATGCAGTGACAGTGGGTGAGTGTCTGAAATGTGCCCTTTTCAGCACATCCTCCATGCCCAGGTAGGTGTACAGGAACCTTTGCAACACCAGGTGATGTGTGCCAGGCAAGGCATGTGGCCACCAAGGAGGGTGGCCACCAGGTTTTTGCCATTCTCGTAAACCACATGACTAACCTGGAGGCCTGTGGGGGTCAACTACCTCTGCACCTGCTCCCGGAGAGTGGCCAGGACATTGTCAGCTATCAGCCTCTCAGTCCCAGTGACAATGGTGGTGCTCCCCGCTGCTGTTGAGACAGGCATGTTTGCATGGTGTATGCAGATAGCGTACACAAGCACTCTCCTAGGTCTCTCATGTGCACACAAAACAATTCAAGTGATAATTCAGCTGCCAAGATTCCCATATCCCCTTTGGTCACAATCAACGGTCGTATCAAACCTCAGTGCTAAATTCCATATAATTGCCAGTAAGGTCTCCTGTAGCCACCCAGTGCTCAATGGACACACAGCAGAAGACCACCAAAAGAAATCAAAGCCAAATGCTTAGTTCACTCCTTAAAAGCCAGAAAACATTTATTTTCCATAAATAAATGCATGAAAACACAGTTGCAGTACTCACATCGGGGCCATTATGGCAGGGACCCTTTAGTTAAATCAAGTGTATCGAAGACATCCAGTACATTGTATATACACGTCATGCGTCAGATGAATGCCCAGTACCAGTTCCAGACCAGTTTCGGAGTTACTCCGTCATCAGGGGATAACTGAGGGGATAACTGAGCTAGGCTCACAACATATAGGGCATAGATCACATACATTATTGGCAGATCATCTCCTCCCTTATCACATCTTCTCACTGCAACCATTGACAATTTTCCTAGGTTAACAACTAGGATGGTAGAATGGCTCGTCATTAGTTGATAGAACCTGGTGCCAGGGCCGGTTCTAGACATTTTGAGCCTGAAACAAACCCTCGATTTGGAATGATTGCACAGCATCCGACAAATTGCACCATGCATTCACCCGCAGTGCATTCAGAAATAAAAAGGCCATCAGTATAGGTAGGTAGGTGGCCAGGTATAGGTGCCCCCTGTATAGCAAGCCAGGTATAATTGTTCACATTATAGGAAGCAAGGTGTAGGTGCCCCCTCTATTGGAGGTCAGGTGTAGGTGGCCCCAGTATAGATAGCCAGGTATGGGTGTTCCCAGTATAGGAATCCAGGTATAGGTGCCCCCAATATAGATAGCCAGGTATGGGTTTTCCCAGTATAGGTAGACAGGTATAGGTGCCCACAGTATAGGAAACCAGGTATAGGTGCCCTCAGTATAGATAGCCAGGTATGGGTGTTCCTAGTATAGGTAGCCAGGTATAGTGCACCCAGTATAGGTAGACAGGTACAGGTGTCCCCGCTATAGGTAGCCAGGTATAGGTGCCACTGGGTGGGAGCAGGTGATACTGCTGGGATGGGGGCTAACATCATTCTTCCTACTTTATTGCCCCCCCTCTTCTGCCCCCCTGCAGAGCTGGAGCAGCTGTGTGTTTTGCTCCATGCGATGATGCATCCACTTTGGCAGCCGGCCCCTCGCTGGTCACCTGATCTCTGTATGACACATGTAGTCACGGGTCATGCAAGAAAACAGGAAGTAGAGAGGGGATGGCTGCCAGAGCTGACGCATCATTGTATGGAGTGATCAGGTAAGTTATTTATGAAACGCACTGCTGCATCAGTTCTTCAGGGGGGTACAGGAGGGGGGCTCATGAAGAGGGAGGGGGAAATGATGATGGCCCCCCCTTCCCACTTCTGCTGGACGGGCAGATCTTCCATGTGGGTGTCACCCCTTCCACATATGTACCCTCCGATTCCTAGCGCTCCCCCAAGTAAAAGCAGGTGCTGCCAGGTGCTAGGGACAGAGTTCCCTCTGATTTCCCCAGACAGCTGTAAGGACTTTCACGGATTGCCTATCTGAGGGTCATTTTACACTTTATCCTTTACGTTGCATTACAGCAGACAAAATCATTGCATGGCACAGCACATGAGTCCTATGGGCCAATCACAATGATTGTTATGCGTCGGGATAATGCAGTGGATGCACTTGAGTTAGTGTAACACTTGCACTTGCCTTGTCAGTGAAGCATACTTTCATTGTACTGTATGCCTCACTGTATGGTTGCACTGCCCAATAAATGTGTGATACAAAGTTTTTGATACACTGGAATGCAATTGAAGAATAATCACAATGCACTCTTGATAGTGTGAAAAGAGCCTACAAATTGTCATAACATCAAATACTTATACAAAGTGAATTCAAGTGAATTACCAAATATCTCTTGTTTTAAAAAAATCAAACCATATTTTACAGTGCTCACAATAAAGATGTTTTATTCCTTCTGGTCTACTTAATATGGTGTTAATAGTTAGTGTACAAATAAAGCAACAATTCCAAACTATCAGTAAGGTATAGGAAACATTCATGAGTTTAGTTTCCTGTTATTTATTTTGAAAACTGTCTGGTGTTTAATTCTGGTTTTAGGAGAATAATGTATAATTTAGGAAGAAATATACAGCCCAGTACTCCAGCACTGGAGGTCAGTATGGCAAATACCTCCACAGCCACCATGTATTTCCCTCTGGTGCTCAGATAGGCCGGGATCATGGCAATCCAGACACTGCAGAACACCAGCATGCTGAACGTGATGTACTTGGCCTCATTAAAGCTGTCCGGTAATGTCCTCACCATGAAAGCCAGGAGAAAACTCACACCGGCCAGAAACCCCATATAACCCAACACAGAGTAGAAGCCAATCACCGACCCCTCATTACACTGAATGATGATTACTCCAGGAGAAGAGGACATATCATACTCCTGAAAGGGAGGAGACATGGACCACCAGATAACACAAATCAGGACTTGTAAAGAAGAAGATGTAAATATAACATAAGGAGATAATTTTGGGCCAATCCATTTTTTCCAGGGGCTTCCAGGTTTGGTGGCTTTGAAAGCAATGCAGACTGTGATTGTTTTAGACAAAACACAGGAGACAGAAACTGAGAAGATGATTCCAAATGAGGTTTGTCTCATTACGCAGGTTACGTCTACAGGACGTCCGAGGAACAAGAACACGGAGAGGAAGCTCAGCAGGATGGAGGCCAGGAGAATGATGCTCACAGTCCGGTTATTGGCTTTAACTACTGGTGTATCCCGATAGGAAATAAACACTTTCAATACAATGGCAGTGATGGTGATGCCCAACAGAGAGACTACAGAAAAGACGAGGGTCAAGTAATCTTCTTCAAATGACAAATACTCGAATGTTTTGGGAATACATGATGATTTCTTCTCATTGGGCCATTCTTCATCAGGACATCTCTGACAATTGTCACTGTCTGTAGATGAGAACAAGTAGTGGCTTAACAATAAATCTCAGGTAGGGTAACTTGCCTTCAAGATTGTGAGCTGTGTGTTGTCTCTTATTTCTCATGCATTAAAAAATGGAAACACGTGATTGAATTAGGCTGTAGAGAGGACCCAAATCATGACACACCTTAGGACTACTGTTACGTTATAAATGAAGGGGAAAGTTCCTTCCAGTTTATAGTGGCATTTAAAGAGAAACCATAACCAAGAATTGAACTTCATCCCAATCAGTAGCTGATACCACCTTTCCCCTGGGAAATCTTTTGTTTTTCACCAACCGATCATCAGGGGGCTCTGATATTTTGGTGAAACCTTTCCCACAGTGTGATGTAAGGACCATGGTTCACACTGTAGGAGCCTTGTTGCATTGTGGGAAATAACAGCTTTTTACAACTGCTAACTGCCAAAAAAGCAAGCAGCACCTCCTTCCACTGACATCACCTGCCAGCAGTAAAAATGTCACCATGTGATAAATGTCAGAATGTAAATCAGGGAGAGTAAACATTTTACAATGGGTAAACACTGACTAAATCATTTATACATAATTATTGTAAAAATGAAGCACTTTTTAAAATTACATTACTAGCTGATGAACCGGCGTTGCCCGGGTATGTATTTGGCTAGTGTTGGCTCTGCCTACTTTTCCTAACCCTAACACACAATTACTCAGTTACTCAATGACCTAGTTTGTGAGCTGTGCGGTCTTTGGCATCAGTAATTTGCATTGAAATGAAACATATCTGATTGGATGTGGCTCCACCCCTTTTCTGAATATTAATCCCAGTCACCCAATGACCAACTGTGTAAAGTTTGAGAGCCCTACCATTAACAGTGTAAGAATGGCTGCAGTTTACATTTTCTCAGTGAAATTTGTATTTGTCTCCGCCCACTGATGACCCGGCGTTGCTCGGGTATGTATTTGGCTGGTGTTGGTTGCACCCACTTGTTCTAACCCTAAGGCTGGGTTCACATATGACGTAGCGTGAAAACGTAGCCTTTTTTGTATGGTGCGTTTGCGATTTTCTGTTTCTCTGTTTTTGGAGCGTTTTTGTGTTTGCATTTAATTTTACGCAGATACATTTATAGCACATTTTGCATGCGTTTTAATGAGTTTGCGGTTCGCTAATGTAAAATGCATATGTGTTTTGTATGCATTTTTTTTTATTTATGCAAATCACTAGGAAGACCACAGGAAGTGGAAACACATCAGAGAAATTTAATTTTTTATTAAAAACGCATAAAAAAAAACGCATTAACAATGCAATACATATGCGTTACCATAGACTTTCATTATGTGTGTTTTGGCAGCCAGCCTGCATATTATGCAACACTGCCAGCATCTGCAGAACGCTGACTGTACAACGCAAGCGCAACGCTGATCCTTCTGCGTCCCATAGACTAACATTGCTGCATAAAACGCAGTGTTTCCCTGCTACGCTAGTGTTTCTGCTATGTGTGCACCCGGCCTAAGGGCTGGAACCCAATGAGCGTTTAGGGAGTGATTCAAACCGCTAGCGATTTCCCTAAATGCTCAGCTAATGTTAATGGATGGGCCAAATTCCACTGGAGCGATTGCGATTACCAAATCGCAAAACTCAGGACATGCAGCATTTTTCAGCGTTAGCAATTAGCGGTAGTGTTTCTGCAATGTAAAGTATATAAACGCTGGCTTAATAGTTCGTTAAAACCTACACAGAGCGATTTTGCAAGCGATTTTTACATTACTGCACACTGTAACAAAATTAAAATTAATTGAAAGGATTAATCAGAATTAAAACGCTAATCGCTACACAACCGCTGGCAAATTGATTACACTTTTTAAAATCGCTCCTGAAAACGCTCATGAAATTGCTTACAAACCACTGATACAAAATGCTTGCGATTGCGATTAGCAATAGCGTTTTGTAGTAGGTTCCAGGCCTAAAAAGGATTTAAACAACGATGCTGGCCAGCTTCCCTGCCCGCTGCAGTTTTTTGGCAGTTGGAGGGAGCAACTGCCATTCACTAAGTGCTTTTGAAAATAAATATATCCCTAAGAATCCCCTATGAAGAGATGGACTAGTCCAAAACCTGTCGGTAATGTCAGATTTCTACTACCTACTGTAAGTGACAGCAACATAGGAGAAAAGTCATTTATGGCTCATTTTACTCTGGAAAAAAACGTACTTCTTATTTGTCTAGGTTTGTGCATATTTTACATTTTACAATGTTTTGCCATAGTGCACCTTTAAAGGGGAACTGAAGAGAGAGGTATATGGAGGCTGTCATGTTTATTTCCTTTTAACCTGCCTGGCGTTCTATTAAGATCGCCAGGCAGGCTGCGGGAGGGTTTTTTTTTAATAAAAAAAAAACTATTTCATGCAGCCAACTGAAAGTTGGCTGCATGAAAGCCCACTAGAGGGCGCTCCGGAGGCGATCTTCCGATCGCCTCCGGCGCCCAGAATAAACAAGGAAGGCCGCAATGAGCGGCCTTCCTTGTTTTGCTTACATCGTCGCCATAGCGACGAGCGGAGTGACGTCATCGACGTCAGCCGACGTCCTGACGTCAGCCGCCTCCGATCCAGCCCTTAGCGCTGGCCGGAACTTTTTGTTCCGGCTACGCTGGGCTCAGGCGGCTAGGGGGGCCCTCTTTCGCCGCTGCTCGCGGCGGATCGCCGCAGAGCGGCGGCGATCAGGCAGCACACGCGGCTGGCAAAGTGCCGGCTGCGTGTGCTGCTTTTTATTTGAGCCAAATCGGCCCAGCAGGGCCTGAGCGGCAGGCTCCGGCGGTACTGGACGAGCTGAGCTCGTCCAGACCGCCCAGCAGGTTAATCAATACCAGTTGCCTGGCAGCCCTGCTGGTCTATATCTCTGCAGTAGTATCTGATTAAAACCAGAAACAAGCATGCAGCTAGTCTTGTCAGATCAGACTTATAAGTCTGAACCACTGAAACACCTGATCTGCTGCATGCTTGTTCAGGGGCTATGGCTAATAGTATTAGAGGCAGAGGATCCGCAGGGCTGTCAGGCAACTGGTATTGTCTAAAAGGAAATAAACATGACAGCCTCCATATACCTCTCTCTTCAGTTCCCCTTTAAGGTTAGGCACCACGGGAACGGGTGAGGGGGGGCTCTGAGTTAGAGTAGGGAGAGGTTAGGTCGTGTTAAAATATCAGCAAATATTACTAATATTTTACTGTATGATTTAAGTAGTAGGACACCAGTAAATTTACCATTGTTGCACAGCTGGCTCGTTCGGTGACTCCCGTCGGTCCATACATGTGTGCCTTGGTGCAACACTCACCGGAATTTTAACTTACTGCGTCCATTAGTGGCTGTGTTGTCCTAGAGTATACTGGTTAAGGGCAGCGCATTTGACATGGGAGACCAGGGTTTGAATCCTGGCTAGAGTCACTGCAGGGTGGCCTCTTGAGGGCATTCCAGTGGCTGCAGCTCTTGTGTATAGGGCTGAGCTCTCGGATTCCGAATTTTGAGTTTGCCATCGGAATTTGGCAGTTCCGAGTAAGCACTCGAAACTTGAAAATTCGGCAATTACGAGTACCGAATTTGCGTTACACAAGTCAATTGTGCAGGAGAGGGGGAGGTTGACCGCCCCTCTCCTCCAGAGCCCCCCCCCCCATACCATGGACCATGCTGGCTGGTATAGCTCAGGGTGCAAAGCCCCACGTGGCCGGGACTCCGCATTCTGGCTATCCCAGCCTGCATGGGAGACAAGGGGTTAAGGAGGCTTAGGAGGGGGGACCCCACGCTGTCTGTTTTCATGAAATGTATACAATATGTATACAGAACTCAGAATGCCGTAACCTGTACTGCAGCACTGTCATTTTACACAGTTTAAAAAACAATTTTCCTATGAAACTTTGAAATCGATTTGCTCAAAAACTATAAGGTCTTTTCACAATTTTTTGTTTTACCACGTTCCTACTCATCTGCTTAATATACATGCCAAATTTGGTGATGATAGCATGTACGGGGGCTTTACAACTAACCGCAGAATTTGGCACTATTGACTTCAATAGAAATGCACTAGGAGCACGAAAATTCGGAACACGAAATTCGTTTTTCGCATGCGGTACACAGAATTTCGACGAAATCGGAATTCAGCTGTTCCGATCAGCCCTGCTTGTGTGCTTTGAGTCCAGCAGGAGAAGAGCGCTATACAAATGTCTGAATTATTATTATTACTCCAAGCACAGTGCCTGTGATAATGCGCTGCAACCCTTGCGTTGGATCGGATAAACCCGGCGCACCGCAACAGACTGTAATCAGTGTGAAAGTCTCCATAGACTTTCATTGCTCTTGTGGCCCCTTGCAGTAAAATAGGCTAACACAACGCAGGTTTACCCTGCAAGTGTGAAAGGGGCAGGATATTCTAGTTCCAGCCCTGTTGACGTAACAAATGCAAGTAAAAGCTTCTCACCTGTGATATTGGATATTTCCCCTTCTGAACACGGCAAACACTTATAGCAGCAGACATGGTGACTATTGCCAGGAGCTACTCTGAACCCAGGAGGACATCTGTCATTGCATCGGGATACTGGGACCTTAAAGGGAATGGATAGTTATGTTATTTGTTGTATTTTTTATTATTATTTATTGACTGGCTGGTCGCCCGGCGTTGCCTGGATATGTATTTAGTTGGTGTTGGCTCTGCCCACTTTTTCTAATCCTAACACACAATTACTCAATAACCTAGTTTGTGAGCTTTGTGGTCTTTGGCATCAATGATTTGCATTGAAATGAAATACATTTAATTAGCTGTGGCTTCACCTCCTTTTCTGAATTTGACCCCCCCTCACCAGAAGGCCAACTGTACCAGGTTTGAGGCTTGTGCCATTAACAGTGCAAGAATGGCAGCAATGAAATATTTCACTTGAAAATCAGTAGGTGAATTTTGATTGGCTTTTGCAGGCTCCACCCACTTTTCTAGAAATTAATCCCAGTCACCCAGTGACCAACTGTGCAAAGTTTGAGAACCCTACCATTCCACAGGGACTGGAGGACCACACAGGGGGGGGGGGGGGGGTGAAGGAGACACAGAAACACACACAAGGGGGGCAGGAGGGGACACAAGGGGCTTGGAGGACCACAGAGGGGGGCTGGAGGAGACACACAGGACATGAAGGGGACACATGGGGCAGGAGGACCACACAAGGTGGCAGGAAGGGATGCCACACACAGGGGGACAGAAAGGGACACATAGTGGACACAAGAGGACAATGGGGAGAACATGTACTGTACAATACGCTCCTGGAATATGGACGCACCAGGTTTAGTATATACTGTATACATTTTTTCCCCCAGATTTTTGCCCTCTAAACCTAGGTGCGTCTTATATTCCAGAACGTCTTATATTCCAAAAAATACGGTATGTCCCGACATTGCTCGGGTATGTATTTGGCTGGTGTTGGCTCCGCCCACTTTTTCTAACCCTAACACACATTTGCTTAATGACCAAGTTTTTTAACTTTTGCAGTCTTTGTCATCAATAATTTTCATTGAAATGAAACAAATTCGATTGGCTGTTTGTGGCTCCACTCCTTTTTCTGAATTTGAACCCCGGACACCCAATGGCCAACTGTACCAGGTTTGAGGCTTGTGCCATTAACAGTGCAAGAATGGCAGCAATTAAATATTTCCCTTTAAAATCAATAGGTGAATTTTGATTGGCTTATGAAGGCTCCACCCACTTTTCAGAATATTAATCCCAGTCACCCAGTGACCAACTGTGCAAAGTTTGAGAACCCTACCACTAACAGAGTAAGAATGGCAGCAGTTTACATTTTCCCAGTGAAATTTATATTTATCTCTGCCCACTTTTTGGTTATGGGAATAAAACATATCCTATACTTTATTCCAGGTAATGTACTATGTGTGTGCCAAATTTCATTCAAATCCGTTTGCCTGACCGAGTAACAAACATCCAAACTTTCCCATTTATAATATTAGTAGGATTGTGCCTGGGAATTATAAGTACCGTATTTTTCGGACCATAAGACGCACTTTTCTTCCCTCAAAGAGAGGGAGAAAATATTGGTGCGTCTTATGGTCCAAATGTGCCAAAACAGACCTGCCCCCCCTTAAGAAGTGGAAGTGGAACATTCCGATCTGCTTGTCGGCAATGTCCCCAGGCGTTTATCTTGTTTTCCCCCGGCTCTTTATGTGGTTCACTTGTGGCTGCCCTCGGTGAACTTATTGCTGCCCCCGTGTACTTATAGCTTCCCCCCGTATAGTCATGTCGGCTTCCCCGAGCGCCGTCCTTAATGCTCTCTGTCCCGCCTGCCTCTATGTAGCGTGAGGCTTACCCCCGTGTACTTATAGCTGCCCCCAGTACTTATAGCTCCCCCTGTACATATAGCTGCCCCCCCTGTACATATAGCTGCCCCCCGTGTAGTCATGCCGGCTTCCCCGAGCGCCGTCCTTAATGCTCTCTGTCCCGCCTGCCTCTATGTAGCGTGAGGCTTACCCCCGTGTACTTATAGCTGCCCCCAGTACTTATAGCTCCCCCTGTACATATAGCTGCCCCCCCTGTACATATAGCTGCCCCCCGTGTAGTCATGCCGGCTTCCCCGAGCGCCGTCCTTAATGCTCTCTGTCCCGCCTGCCTCTATGTAGCGTGAGGCTTACCCCCGTGTACTTATAGCTGCCCCCAGTACTTATAGCTCCCCCTGTACATATAGCTGCCTCCCTTACATATAGCTGCCCCCCGTGTAGTCATGCCGGCTTCCCCGAGCGCCGTCCTTAATGCTCTGTGTCCTGCCTGCCTATTTGTAGCGTGAGGCTTACCCCATAACGCCGCTATGAGTAGCGGTAATCCTCCTTGTAAAGCCGCTGAGGGGTTCACGCTCGCAGGCAAAGTATTTCCCTTCACTTCCGCATTAGTGACATATGCGGAAGTGAAGGGAAATACTTTGCCTGTGAGCGTGAACCCCTCAGCGGCTTTACAAGGAGGATTACCGCTACTCATAGCGGCGTTATGGGGTAAGCCTCACGCTACAAAGAGGCAGGCGGGACACAGAGCATTAAGGACGGCGCTCGGGGAAGCCGGCATGACTACACGGGGGGCAGCTATATGTACAGGGGGGGCAGCTATATGTACAGGGGGAGCTATAAGTACAGGGGGCGGCTATAAGGACACTGGGGGCAAATATAAAGGACACCAGGGGAAGAGATAATGACGCAGGGGGCAGGGATGAGGAAACATCAGGCACATATAGGGAAACATCAGGCACATATAAGGACAGGGGCAGAGATGGGGACAGAGGACACAGGCAGGGCAGAAGAGGACAGAAAGGAGACACACAAAGTACAAAAGGGGGACATAATTAAGGGAAGGAGAAGATCCACAAGATGCCCCTGCTCCATGGATGCACCAGGTTTAATAAAACATTTTTTTCCTGGTTTTTGTCCTCTAAACCTGGGTGCGTCTAATGGTCCTGAGCGTCTTATGGTCCGAAAAATACGGTACATAGGTGCTTTCCTTGCGTTGAAAGACATCCATGGCTACAATTACTAGGTAATGCCCAGTGATGTTGATCCAGGGATTTTATCTGATTGGCATCAGGAGTCGGAAAGGAATTTTTTCCCTGTTGGGCTAATTGGACCATGCCTTGTAAGGGTTTTTCGCCTTCCTCTGGATCAACAGGGATATGTGAGTGAGCAGGCTGGTGTTGTACTTTGTTCTCTGGTTGAACGCGATGGACGTACTGTATGTCTTTTTTTAAACCCAAATAACTATGTAAATTTACTATGCAATTGTATCAAAGTATTACATTGAAATGTTTCAAGCTTTTTTTTCTTTTTCTTTCTTTAAGTAATGTTGGACTTGCATCTCCACCTGATAGTGTTTTGTAAAAAGAAAATAATATTGCTTCACTTTTGCAGTACATATGTGTCTAAACATTAGAACTAACTAATGTAATCATTACTCACTAAACATTAGAATGTCAAAGTCCCCAGACTTGGCGACTGATAATCAGGTAAATAATAAGCAATCTTATCCAGGCTTCATTTTCTTGCACATCTTGCCACGATGGGAGCAGTGTGTGTGGGAAAACCTTGTGCTGCCATAAATATGTTTTCCTGCATGCAGAAATTGCATTAAAGCAAACCTGAAGTGAAAGTAAACTTATGATATAATGCTTTGTATGCTTAGGACAGCTAAGAAATAAAATGTTAGTAGCAAAGAAAGGAGTGTCATATAGGTCTCAATTCACTAAGCAGTTTAGTCTAGTCTACTGATGGTTTGGTGTAAACCAGCAATCAGTCGCTTCAAAAGGGAATTCACTAATAATTACCGATGTTTTAGACCTGTTTTTAGACCTGGTCTAAAGCATTTGTTAATTAGGTCTAATTACAGTACAAGGTCTAACTAGTAGCTAGTTAGGGTTAACATGTGGGAGAGGGATTTTCTGTTCAAAACGCCCGCTAGGGATGTTCCTGCAGGGTTTCCAGAGCTGCCATTGAGCACATCTCCCGGGCCGTGGGGTCCCCCCCCCCCGAGCCTCTGTAACCCCTTGTCTCCCATGCAGGCTGGGATAGCCAGAATACAGAGCCCCAGCCGACTGGGGCTTCGCACCCTGAGCTATACCAGCCCGAATTGTCCATGGTATGGGGGGGCTCCGGGGGGGAGGGGCGGCCAAGCCTTCCCCTTTTTCCTCCTGAGCCTTTGTCCAATCTATGGACAAGGGGCTCTTCCCCACCTCCGGTGCCCCAGGAGGAGGTTGGGCGATGACTCCCTGGGGGGGTTTCATGGTGGCATATGGGAGTCCCCTTTAAGAAGGGGACCCCAGATGCCAGCCCCCCTCCCAGGTGAAATTAGTGTAAGGGTACCCATTTCCACAGAGGGTTAAATGAAATACCCCTCTCCCCAGAGCCCCCCCCATACCATGGACCATGCAGGCTGGTATAGCTCAGGGTGCAAAGCCCCAGTCGGCCGGGGCTCCGCATTCTGGCTATCCCAGCCTGCATGGGAGACAAGGGGTTACAGAGGCTCGGGAGGGGGGACCCCATGTCATTTTTTTTAAACTTTCCAACACTCAGCACAAAAAAAAATATATATATTTTTAACCACTTGAGGACCGTAGGCTTTACCCCCCTTAAGGACCAGACCCTTTTTTTCCATTCAGACCACTGCAGCTTTCACGGTTTATTGCTCACTCATACAACCTACCACCTAAATGAATTTTGGCTCCTTTTCTTGTCACTAATAAAGCTTTCTTTTGGTGCTATTTGATTGCTGCTGCGATTTTTACTTTTTATTATATTCATCAAAAAAGACATGAATTTTGTCAAAAAAAGATTTTTTTTACTTTCTGTGCTGACATTTTTCAAATAAAGTAAAATTTCTGCATACATGCAGCACGAAAAATGTGGACAAGCATGTTTTTAATAAAAAAAACCCCATTCAGCCTATATTGATTGGTTTGGGTAAAAGTTATAGCGTTTACAAACTATGGTGATTTTTCCCATTTTGAAGCATCTATGACTTTTCTGACCACCTGTCATGTTTCATGAGGGGCTAGAATTCCAGGATAGTATAAATACCCCCCAAATGACCCCATTTTGGAAAGAAGACATCCCAAAGTATTCACTGAGAGGCATGGTGAGTTAATAGAAGATTTTATTTTTTGTCACAAGTTAGCGGAAAATGACACTTTGTGACAAAAAGGAAAAAAAAAAAGTTTCCATTTCTGCTAACTTGCGACAAAAAAAAATGAAATCTGCCACCGACTCACTATGCTCCTCTCTGAATATCGTGAAGTGTCTACTTTACAAAATGGGGTAATTTGTGGGGTGTGTTTACTGTCCTGGCATTTTGGGGGGTGCCTAATTGTAAGCACCCCTGTAAAGCCTAAAGGTGCTCATTGGACTTTGGGCCCCTTAGCGCAGTTAGGCTGCACAAAAGTGCCACACATGTGGTATTGCCGTACTCAGGAGAAGTAGTATAATGTGTTTTGGGGTGTATTTTTACACATACCCATGCTGGGTGGGAGAAATAGCTCTGTAAATGACAATTGTTTGATTTTTTTTACACACAATTGTCCATTTACAGAGATATTTCTCCCACTCAGCATGGGTATGTGTAAAAATACACCCCAAAACACATTATACTACTTCTCCTGAGTACGGCGATACCACATGTGTGGCACTTTTTTGCACCCTAACTGCGCTAAGGGGCCCAAAGTCCAATGAGTACCTTTAGGATTTCACAGGTCATTTTTGTTTCAAGACTACTCCTCACGGTTTAGGGCCCCTAAAATGCCAGGGCAGTATAGGAACCCCACAAGTGACCCCATTTTAGAAAGAAGACACCCCAAGGTATTCCGTTAGGAGTATGGTGAGTTCATAGAAGATTTTATTTTTTGTCACAAGTTAGCGGAAATTGATTTTAATTGTTTTTTTTTCACAAAGTGTCATTTTCCGCTAACTTGTGACAAAAAATAAAATCTTCTATGAACTCACCATACTCCTAACGGAATACCTTTGGGTGTCTTCTTTCTAGAATGGGGTCATTTGTGGGGTTCCTAGACTGCCCTGGCATTTTAGGGGCCCTAAACCGTGAGGAGTAGTCTTGAAACCAAATGTCGCAAAAGGACCTGTGAAATCCTAAAGGTACTCATTGGACTTTGGGCCCCTTAGCGCACTTAGGGTGTAAAAAAGTGCCACACATGTGGTACCGCCGTACTCAAGAGAAGTAGTATAATGTGTTTTGGGGTGTATTTTTACACATACCCATGCTGGGTGGGAGAAATATCTCTGTAAATGACAATTGTTTGATTTTTTTTACACACAATTGTCCATTTACAGAGAGATTTCTCCCACTCAGCATGGGTATGTGTAAAAATACACCCCCAAAACACATTATACTACTTCTCCTGAGTACGGCGATACCACATGTGTGACACTTTTTTGCAGCCTGGGTGCGCTAAGGGGCCCAACGTCCTATTCACAGGTCATTTTGAGGCATTTGTTTTCTAGACTACTCCTCATGGTTTAGGGCCCCTAAAATGCCAGGGCAGTATAGGAACCTCACAGGTGACCCCATTTTAGAAAGAAGACACCCCAAGGTATTCCGTTAGGTGTATGGGAGTTCATAGAAGATTTTATTTTTTGTCACAAGTTAGTGAAAAATTACACTTTGTGAAAAAAAAACAATAAAAATCAATTTCCGCTAACTTTTGACAAAAAATAAAATCTTCTATGAACTTGTCATACACCTAACAGAATACCTTGGGGTGTCTTTTTTCTAAAATGGGGTCACTTGTGGGGTTCCTATACCGCTCTGGCATTTTACGGGCCCAAAACCGTGAGTAGTCTGGAAACCAAATGTCTCAAAAGACTGTTCAGGGGTATAAGCATCTGTAAATTTTTATGACAGGTGGTCTATGAGGGGGCGAATTTTGTGGAACCGGTCATAAGCAGGGTGGCCTTTTAGATGACAGGTTGTATTGGGCCTGATCTGATGGATAGGAGTGCTAGGGGGGTGACAGGAGGTGATTGATGGGTGTCTCAGGGGGTGGTTAGAGGGGAAAATAGATGCAATCAATGCACTGGGGAGGTGATCGGAAGGGGGTCTGAGGGGGATCTGAGGGTTTGGCCGAGTGATCAGGAGCCCACACGGGGCAAATTAGGGCCTGATCTGATGGGTAGGTGTGCTAGGGGGTGATAGGAGGTGATTGATGGGTGTCTCAAGGTGTGATTAGAGGGGGGAATAGATGCAAGCAATGCACTGGCGAGGTGATCAGGGCTGGGGTCTGAGGGCGTTCTGAGGGTGTGGGCGGGTGATTGAGTGCCCTAGGGGCAGATAGGGGTCTAATCTGATGGGTAACAGTGACAGGGGGTGATTGATGGGTAATTAGTGGGTGTTTGATGGGTAATTAGTGGGTGTTTAGGGTAGAGAACAGATGTAAACAATGCACTTGGGAGGTGATCTGATGTCGGATCTGCGGGCGATCTATTGGTGTGGGTGGGTGATCAGATTGCCCGCAAGGGGCAGGTTAGGGGCTGATTGATGGGTGGCAGTGACAGGGGGTGATTGATGGGTGATTGATGGGTGATTGACAGGTGATTGACAGGTGATTGACAGGTGATCAGGGGGATAGATGCATACAGTACACAGGGGGGGGGGGGGGTCTGGGGAGAATCTGAGGGGTGGTGGGGTGATCAGGGGGGAGCAGGGGGCAGTTTAGGGCATAAAAAAAAATAGCGTTTACAGATAGTGACAGGGAGTGATTGATGGGTGATTAGGGGGGTGATTGGGTGCAAACAGTGGTCTGGGGGGTGGGCAGGGGGGGTCTGAGGGGTGCTGTGGGCAATCAGGGGGCAGGGGGGGGGGAATCAGTGTGCTTGGGTACAGACTAGGGTGGCTGCAGCCTGCCCTGGTGGTCCCTCGGACACTGGGACCACCAGGGCAGGAGGCAGCCTGTATAATACACTTTGTATACATTACAAAGTGTATTATACACTTTGTATGCGGCGATCCGGGTGCTAGTAACCCGCCGGCGCTTCCGAACGGCCGGCGGGTTACAGTGCGAGGGGGGCGGAGCCAGTCCCCGGCGGAGGATCGTGTCACGAATGACGCGATCGCTCCGCCCATGCTCGTACAAGGACCGCCGCCAATTGTACATGCGGCGGTCCTTGCGGGATCCACTTTCCGGCCGCCCCTGTGCAGTGGGCAATCGGTAAGTGGTTAAATATTGTTTCCCACTATCTTTTTAACATATCCTGCAAATTTGGTGTTGCTAGGATGTAAGGGGCCTTTGCTATTAACTGTTAAAGTCAGTGGAAATTGTTTCCCTAAGAACTGTGATTTACCGCATTTAAATGTATATTTTTTTCCTTTAAAGTTTAAAATAGATTTTCTCAAAACGTATAAGGTCTTTTGAATTTTTTTTCTCTTGTTCCCACTGTTCTTCTTAACATATCTGGCAAATTTGGTGTTTCTACGATGTAAGGGGACTTTGCTATTACCCACTAAAGTAGGCCGGTGATAATCACAGTGTATTTTTCAATTTTCCAGTTTTTCTCAAAAACTAAAAGTTCTTTTTGATTTTTTTAAGTTGTAGCCCCTTATCACCTTTATAATCCATGCAATTTTGGGGATTGTAGCTAGTGTTGGGCGAACACCTGGATGTTCGGGTTCGGGAAAGTTCGCCGAACATGGCCGCGATGTTCGGCATGTTCGGGCCGAACCCCGAACTCCCCGAACATCCCGCTTTTGGGGGCCTTATGGGGTCGCAGGCATAAGGGGGGAGCATGCCCTGATCACGGGGGGGGTCGGAAATTCCCCCCACCCCCTCCGCTAGCGCTCCCCCCTCTGCCCGCTTCCCTATACAAAATTTTCAGGAAGTAAAATAGTACCGGTGGTACTAGTGGGTGGCTGGCAGTGGGCGGCACTGTGAAGTGAGTGACTGACTGATGAGGAGGAGTCCGGAGATTGATGCGTTGAGGGAGGCCAGGCAGCGGGCGGTTCAGCAGTAGTACGGTACTACT